>NC_053156.1:128663431-128785931 GCF_016835505.1 Polypterus senegalus | reverse complement strand
ACCGGCAAAAGGAAACCTCCTAAGAAAGACAGTCGCTTAGCTGCTAATAAACAAATGATGTGAGCATGTTGGCAACAGGAATCCTCATAGCAGAGAGATGCCCAGAGTAGTTCTGACGATTTCAATACTTTCTAGGATCCCATGCTTTTAACAGCATGGGCTTACACAGTTAGTATTATAGCAGGCGGCTGCCAGCATTCTATATGTTTAAGCAGCACCGCACCCCTGTTGCTTTTCAAATTAAATAGAGTTGGCCGTTTCTGAGCATCAGCTGGATGATAACATACATATAAGACCGCAAAAGAAGCACATTAATGAGTCTTTATATTTTGTTAATTTATTGTTAAATTTGTGTTTTTTTTTAATTATGTTTTTCTCAACAATTAAAACAAAAACTTCATTTTCCTCCCGGGAAACACTGGGTATTTCAGCTAATATTGAAAAAATAATCCAGTAATTTTTGGAAATATCTGAAATGATCAACAGTAAATAAATGCCATGATTAGAGTGTGCACCAAAAGGCGAATGGCAACACTGAATGGTCTTAGACAGAACAGCAGACAGCTTTTACACACTAGGCATGTACTCCAAAAACAATATTCCAAGAATTAAGTAAATTTGTTCTACTGTGGTGGGCAAATAGAAACCATTACTTAAAGAAACAAGTTTTGAAATATGCATGGAAGCATGCAAGGCATAACTTAAGTGCAATACAGATGGAAAAAAGCAAAATATAAACTATTTGGCCTACAATACAATAAAGCAGTACATTTCACAAAAACACAGCCCAGTACATTAACCAAACTGCTGTACTTGTCAGCTACAAATAGATTTCTTTTCTAATCACTGTGGTATTGTGTTAGAAAAAGTAGGAAGGAACAAGAAACAATTGGTTTGGAAATTACATGCAAATTGAATGGACAGGAAATAGTCCAAGAGTATGAGGGACCGTACAGGTAACTTCAAAAAACAAAAAAAAAAAAAAACAAAAAAACACATGAGCGTGAAATATGAGGAAAGTGTGGGGAATATTTATTCTTATTCAGACTTTTTGCATTTCTCTGTCACTGGCTAATTTGATGTTGTTTAGCAATGTTACTTCATTTGAATTATATGCTCGATAAAGGTTTATTTAGGCCTATATAAAAGGATTATTGAAACATATGCAAACACATTTAGACATACTGACATACACATATCCTGTTTTACCTTAATCTTACAGTCCATTGAGCAGGATAGCAGTAAATGTCCTGAAACTGGGAAAAGCCTGATTGCACTAACACCCTGTAAAACAAGAAAAAAAAGTTTTATTTTATTTGCTTTGTTAACTATTTGCAGTATTAAACTAACAGTACTCAATACTTGCACTACTGATACACAGATCAAGTCAGTTTCTGCAGGTTTTCATTGCAGCTAACCTTAAACTCTTGACATTAAATTTCAGGCTAATTATTCTGCTCCTGCTCTTCTTCTTAGTTTTTATAAATAAAGGAATGCAGTTTGCCACAGAAAGTCTTGCTTCTGAGACAATGGGGTATGTCAGTGATCAAAACTGAATGCATGAAAAAAAAAAAAAGAAAGACTGGCATAGAAGAGGCCAAATGCAATATCAGTCACACATGGAAGAATGCATTTGGTGTCGACTCTTTTGGTATTTGAAAAAGTCCTGAGGTAAGCAACGGATTCATTAAATTAATTTTTAAAAATTGTGACATGCAGCTGAATAACAGTAAGAAACTGTCTATATCATTAAATCCTGGTGAATAGTAAGCAGCTCCTACACAGAACTTAGTTAAAATTATTTTATATTTGCTTACTTGACCATTGTTAAAAATTACAGTACTGCTGCAGTGGACTGGCACCCTGGTCATGGTTTTTCCTGCCTCTCACCCAGCTCTGCTGAGGTAGGCACCAACGCCCCCACTAGCCTAAACAGGAATTAAAAGGTTTGAGAATGTAATTTAATCCCTACAAGCTGATCACTAAAAAGATTGCTTAGGTGGTAATTAAGACTGCAAGAAAGTTAAAGTTGACATATTTCTATGCCATACAATGATGTTCTTTATTTCATCTACTTTTTGAACCCCTTTTTTTTTTTTTACTATCAGACACTGCTCTAAGCAGACTTCTTTAAATCAAATTACCTTTGTATGACCAGACCAAATGTGGATCTGTTTCTTGGGAAGGTAGCACTTTTCTGGTACATTGGAGGAACGCAAATTAACTCCAACATCTTGAGGAATGTGCAGATAGGATCTCCCTTGGTAGTCATACATCTCTTTGACTGCAGACAAACATCACAGAAGAGTTTTCATAAATAAAGAAAAAAATAAAATTGCTTTATCAATATGGCATTAGAAGAACCAGGCTAAAATATTTAGGTGCACAAGTCTTTGTAATGTTGACAAGGCCCGCCACTAAGGGATTTCAGTCTGGAAGGCTGGTTGGTATGAGGTAAGCAAAAATAACAAATTAAAAGCTTTGTTAGACAATAAAAGAATTTTGAAAACAACAGGATATTATACAAGTAGCCAGTGTAATCAAACAAGATTTGATTTATTCATTTGTAATTCTTGATCTATGACTGAACACTAGTAGTAAAATTTTGAACTCATGGTAATTTGTTGATACTTTTAGCAGGAATGACATTAAGCGATTAATTATAGTCACCAAAAACAGAGGTGACAATAACATCCACAAGCATTTCTGCAGGACAGGAAAAGATTGGACTATGGGTAATGTTCCATAAACAGCAGCAAGACACCCAGACAGCTGCAGGGATATGATATTCAAAACTCTGAGGCTGTTAACACTAAATGATGAGAAAGGTTTGTGGTAGTAGAGATCTACTGAGACTACTCTGGATTTTGAGAAAAATGGATTATTGGCACCGCCACACTTTTGCACTTCAGGGTTTCCTCACTCTACATTATATTATCTCTTAATATAGCAAAATAATATGTATAGAAAAAGATTATTTACTTACCATGGAGAATTGTTTTCTCATCCGCAGGAGCATCCTCTTCATGTTTACCTCTTTTTTGTCGCTTTGCATTGATTTCATCAAGCTCTTTTTGTTCTTCCTATGTAAAGAATATAGAACCAAAAAACAAATAGTTCCACTAGTTTTTAAGGCCATTTATATCTGTCAAACATAAATATGAAAGACTCACAATTGGTTTTTCACTTAAACCAAACAGGACATTCTCAAATTACTCCACCCAAAAAGTAAACTTTCTTCATCTGTTACTTGCTCAGAGAAAAACAAAAATCTTGTTTTTATGGAAAATGGAGATATAAATATTCCTGGCATAATAGATTTCATAGAGGACCAACACTGAGCCGTCAACAATATCAAACATCCATAAAAAAAAATCTCCATTTACTTAATCACATCATCAAGTTTGCGGATGATACGACGGTGCTGGACTGATAAGCAGGGATGATGAAAGAGCATACAGAGATGAGGTGAAATGGCTGTCCGCATGGTGTGAAGACAACAATCTATCTCTCAATGTCGACAAAACAAAAGAGATAATCGTGGACTTCAGAAAATCACGTCCTGCCCACATCCCGCTCAGCATCAACGGTTTAGATGTGGAGATTGTTAGGAGTACCAAGTTCCTCGGTGTGCACTTAACTGAGGAACTTACGTGGACACATAACACCTCATCACTAATCAAGAAAGCCCAGCAGAGACTACACTTCCTGAGGCGGCTGAATCAAGCACGCCTTCCCCCTTCCATCCTCACCATGTTCTACAGAGGCATCATAGAGAGTGTCCTGACCAGCTGCATCACTGTCTGGTATGGCAACTGTAACATATCCGACCATAGCGCCTGCAAAGGATAGTGAAGACAGCAGAGAACATTATTGGGGTGCCTCTCCCTTCACTACAAGACATATTTTACAAACGCTGTGTCCGCAAGGCCTGCAGCATTGTGCAGGACCCCTTACACCCCTCACATGGACTTTTCACACTTCTGCCATCCAAGAGAAGATATTGCAGCATCAAAGCCAAATCTGCGAGGCTGCAGGAGAGTTTACCCCAAGCTGTTAGACTCCTTAACACCAGGCTGCCCCCTGGGACCTTCCACACGGCCTCAACCTCCTCTACAAAACAGAACTTTTATACATGAAAACCACTATCCTGCAAAGAACTGAAAATCTCATACTGACCTCTAAGGATTTATGAAACATTCTGACCTGTCATTGTTTACACACGTCTTAAACAACTATTATCATACACTGATAATTTCTGTATTATCTATATCTATTATTTATTATTTATTTACTTATTATATTACATATCTTACACATCAATATTGCTGCTACTTGTTTGTCCTATCTTTGCACAATGTCTTGTCTTGTTTGTTTGTGTTTTAATTATAAATTTTAAAATTTTTATTCTATTTTTAATTTACTATTTGAACATCATGTTGTTACACTGTGGACCCTGAGCTTCGTAATTTCGTCTATCTGTATACTTGTATATGGTTGAGATGACAATAAAGTTCACTTTGACTTTGACTTTAAATGGCCTAATCCATATGTCAGATATCCAGTTGTATGCTCAAAGTCCAAAACTTGTGTCTTTTTCTCTAAAATACTGTCAAATGAAACAGTTCTAGGAAATCCTCTCATGAACAGCTATTGAGCGCGCTTAGACAAGAACAACCTTTTGAACTGAAGACTCACCTCCCCATTTTTCCTGGACCTTTGGCTATTGTTTAATATTTGTTCAGTGTTGGTCTCCATTGAAGCCTATTGTATCAGGAACTTTTATCATCTCTTTCCTCCACAAACAACACAGAGTAAGTAACAGTTTTAAAAAGGCACTACAAGTTTTGTGTGGAGTATCTAATTCAGGTTCACAGCTGTCCAGAGCCTGGCTAGGTAGCAAGACATATAAGGCAGGAACTAGCTCTCGAGGGACACACTGGAACAGATTAACTAACCTTCACACACGTAAACATGCTTGTTTACAAAGAGCCAGTTTGGAATTGCAAATTATCCAACACACAAGTCTTAAAACCTGGACAACTCATAGTTTGAACCCCTGTAATCGTGTGTTATGCCATATGAGTGACATGTGTTTTTATGTTGCATATTTTGTGAAATGTTAAATTTATCAAGTTTTCAGCAGCCAATATTCCAACAGTGTCTAAATTACATCTTTAAAACTTTACAGACCCAACTTACAATAAAGATCATACAAACATCACTTCTCTTATGTAACAAGACCTTAATAATGTCTTCTTTTGCACTTCATAACACTTATAAAATATTGGTAGATTGGATATTAATCTCTGTGCAGTGTGGCATATTGACTTGATGGTAAAATGACTGTGTTAAAATGAAGGATTCCCAGGTCCTACACTAAATATGTAATATCAAGAGAAATGTGTCTCAATTAAGCCACGTCAGACCACTCCAAAGTGAAGTTTAATTAGCAGGTCACAATGCAGAGATAACTAAACACTATACTGATGCTTTGTAAGTGTTATGAAGACCCAAAGAAGTGTATAAGGTCTTGAGACATAATAGTAATAATTATAATAATACAGTTTATTTATATAGCGCCTTTCCAATGCTCAAGGCATGCTCTGATGCACTTTAATTATTTGAATTTAACTTGCCAAACCATCATCAATTACAAAAAAAACCCAAGAAAACACAACTCACTTCCGATGGCTTTGCTACCTCCTTTTCATCTATATACTTTGCCCAAGGTCCCAGAAAACCATCAATGTCAGAAGCATCTCCACCTTTTATTTTCCTTCTCTTTTCAGTCTTTTTTGTTGCTGTTTCAAAAACAGTCAGACCTAAGTGCAAGGAAAAAAATTAACAGAGATGAGCTACAAATTTGGACAATATATAAATATGTACATTTATAGCATTACAATTTGCAATTTGTAAAAGTACTTATTAAAATAAAACAAATTTTAAGTCAATGTATAAAAAAACTAAAAAAACACTAAGTTCTGGTGAAACTTCCAGGTTCTTCCAGAGATGTATGTTCATATATACATATTCTACACCTGGTCTATCTTTAAATGACTGGCAAATGAAAAGTTTGGATTGATAACCAATTTTGCAAATTTACAGTCTACAATCTTTTTATAAATTCAATATATACCAAAATACATCACATGAAATAGTCCACCTTAATAAAAGGACAAGTACCCCTATATTTGTGTATCTCTCCTGTTGCTAGGTCTTCACAAACATTTGTAGTAATAAAATGCATTGCATTTGTCATTTCAACGATGGTGCGTCACAAGCATTAACACTACTTTTATGAACCCCATCAACACAGCGTGACTGCAGATCATATAATGCCCATTGCATGTCAACAGACTCCAGCTTCAAACCTTCAGACCACTGCTCTGTTGAAAAGGATGTTAATGTTAGGCAGTACATAAAATGCATTGCACTGTGCTAGCCTATACATTACTTTCTTTATTATTATTATTTATTTAGAACCTCTAGTGCACAGGAGAACATGTACAAACATTGCTGGAGTACTCCATGGCGATTTCAGAAGAGAAAATTATGTGTCTGCCTACTGTATATTTTTAATACCTTTAGGTTGGGAGCATGCGATGAAAGCGTGTTGCTGCACCCACCACACAAAGACACACCTGGATTGGGGCCCAAGTGCAGCAGGTGACACCTCAGGACCACACTGGAGGTGCGTTTTTTTTTTGGTTAAAAAGTGTCTGGATTGCCATGAACCCCAAGTTTTCCCTGCATGTTGGAGGACCTGCTTGCAGGGCTGGATGCAGATTATCAGAATGCTCAGGACAGAGCAAATGCAGGTTAAAGGCCTTACTCAAGGGCCCAATGGAGTATAACCACTTCTGCCATTTATGAGATTCAAACCGGCAACCTTCCGATTGCTGGCGCAGATCCCTAGTCTCAAGGTCACCACTCCACCCTTATTTAACACCTTTGCATGTTTGTAATTATAGACACTAACGAATAGTTATTAAATCAACCCCAAGTTACAGTGGCAAAAAAGAGAATTATTATTTTAAATTTTAAAGTTAATACTAAAAATTATATAGTCTTTAAAGACGAGTGACAATTAAGCATACATGCAGTTCACTTACATGACCCTTTGGGCATTCTATGAAATCATTAAAGAACAAAGACCTGTGATTAATTATACACTTGAAAACTAATTAGTTTATTGGTACAGACCATTGGTACATTGCCAACAACAGAATGGGAAAAAAATTACATACAAAATGCATCAAAATCCACTCTCTGGGAATATAAGGTTACATACAATTACCAGGAAATAATACAAGTTAAATAAATTACTACACATAATAGAGGCACACAATGGAATGTAATTTAATGATTTGTAATAATCATAATTATCATAATGAATTATTTCCCAAACAAACAAGAACGACTAAAAGATTTTTACAATTTGCCGCTAAGCCTATCAATTCTAAAAATGTCCAGAGTTTTCAATTATAAGTAAATAACCAAGTTAAACCTTTTTGAAAGACAAATAGAGTTATATTAAAAGTATAAGTCCAGCCAAACTAGATACATCCCATATATGATAGCAGTTTGTGTATACATCTCTACATATACACACACATATATGTGCATACACACACACAAATGTACAGGTCAGATTGGGGAGCATGCACTGGCACAGCAAGTTGCCGCACCCACCACATGACAAAACAGCTCAGCATTTTAAGTGGTTGACCAGTCTCACCCCACAGAAATGACCATCTATCTGCCACAGCCAGGTGTTACATGTGTGTCTCCTTGGCCTGGTTAAGCTGCTCGGGTCCTCAATAATGAGGATCCTGTGAGCTGGATCACCCTCAGGGAATAGCACCCCATGGCCACAGTACTGTAATTGACACTCCTCACAATGCAGATAATATGCCGCATTTGGGACTCCACAAGTAACTGCTAATTCGACACAAAGTCAAACCAGCAGTACCCAAAGATTCTCTGAAGAGACACAGTACCAAAGGAGTCCAGTCTTCATCTCAGGTCACTGGATAACATTCATGTCTCACAACCATATAGCAAGACAGGAAGCACCAGGACTAAAGACCTGGACCTTTGTCCTTTTACATAGATATTGGGAGTGCCATGAACCCCTTGCCAGTGACCTCATGACAACCATCCCCCCCCCCAATCCATCTACTGACTTCATAGGAAGAGTCACCAGAGAAATGAATGTTACTGCCAAGGTAAGTAGACCTCTTGACAAGGTCGACATTTTTACCACAGACAGACAGACTGCAGAATGCTGTGCCCAAAGGTCATTAAAGGCCTGAATCTTGGATTTATCCAGGACACTCACAGACTCCTCAGTCCGTCCCTCAAGAGCTCTGATCAGAGCCTTAAGTGACTCTGCGAAGATCACAGCATTGTAGGCAAAGTCAAGATCAATGAATCTTTCTTCACCAAAAGATCCCCCACAGCCGCTGGACCCCACAATCCTGCCCAACATCCAGTCCATGCAAGCACTGAATAGAGTAGGAGCAAGAACACAACCCTGACAAACTCCAGAATCAAACTAGAAAAACACAGAGGTTCTACCTCCACTCTGCACAGCACGCACAGTACCAGTGTACAGGCCAGCCATGATATGCAGCAACTTTGGGGGGAATCCCACTAAGTTTCAGGATTTCACACAGGGAAGCTCGATCAACTGAGGCAAACACTTTATTCTAAAATTGACAAAGGCTGCAAAGAATCTGCCAATATTGCGCTCCATGGGAACCCTCAGTGCCAGGAAGTGGTCAATGGTAGACCTCTTTTGTGTAAAACCTGTCTGCTCCGGTCACTGGTAGGTGAGCAAGTGATCATGGAGATAGATTCTTGTATGTGTAAGCATTATCCTCTGATGAAGGCTCCTGGTAGGGACTGAAAGCTCAGGAATAAAAACTGCTTTAAGATACATGATTCATTTTCTCCCTTAGTGGATCTCCAGCAGCAACTATGCAAACCGTATCACAGACCTTCGTTTACATACATACATACATACACACTATATATATAAATAATATATAATATATATATATATATATATATATATATATATATATATATATATATACGCTAACGCTGGCCCCAGCACAGACAGACGGACGACATATTTTACTCCACACACTGTTTATTATGTACAATATATACAATGTCTTTGCTCACGTGCACCCCAGTGCCTTCGCACCGAATTCCCCAAAGTCCAGGCCCACAGTCCTTTGTGCCTTCCTGGCCGCCTCCAGTCCTTCCTTCTGCTCAGTCCGCTTCCTCCCGACTTCCACACCTCACCGGAGGGAGGCGGCCCCTTATATAACGCCCCCGGATGAGCCCCAGGTGTTTCCGGCATCTGCTCCTTGGCCACGCCCCAGCGTGGCGGAAGTGTCGGCTGCCTTCCTGGCAGCTCTCCGGGCCCCACATAAAGTCTTCCCCCCGGCACTTCCTGGTGTGGCGGAAGTACGGCTCCCGGATAATTAGGCACTGGGCGCCGCCTGGCGGTGGCCACGGTCCCTGCAGGGCTGGGCTTCCATGCCCTGTACCCGAGGCCCCTGCCTAACCAGGACGGACGCCCCCACTCCGTCTGGAGGAGGCACTCGCCTCCTCTTGTCCTCCAAGCGTCCCGCCGGGCTCCAGCCCCAGCCGCGGACCGTCAGGGTAAACCGGCATCGGGCGCCGCCTGGCGGTGACCACGGCCCCTACAGGGCTGGGCTTCCACGCCTTGACCCGTGGTCCCCAACAGAACCAGGACGGACGCCTCGCGGTGTGGAGGAGGCACAAGCCCTCCTCTCGTCCTCCAAAGCGCCCCGCCGGGCTCCAGCTCCGCCGGTGACTGCATGGGATCAACCGGCATCGGGCGCCGCCTGGCGGTAACCACGGCCCCTACAGGGTAGGGCTTCCATGCCCTCGACCCGTGGCTCCCAACAAAACCAGGACGGACGCCCCCTCGCGGTGTGGAGGAGGCACAAGCCCTCCTCTCGTCCTCCTGCGCCCGCCGGGGACCACAATATATATATATATATATATATATATATATATATATATATATATATATATATATATATATAAATATATATATATATATATATATATATATAAATAAATATAAATATAAATATATATAAATATAAATATATATATATATATATATTGTCAAGGATGCCAGGGGCGACGACCCGGCTGGGCCGCCTTCAGGGACCGGAAGTGGGCGTGCGCCCATCTGGGATCATGTGGGGGCCGCCATCCTGTTTGCTTTGGGGGCCACGGATAGAGGGCTTGGAAGCCCAACCCTGTAGGGACCCGTGGTCACCGCCAGGGGGCGCTCCAATGCCTTGGAGACCCTGGACCTCAGCACTTCCGCCACACCACGAAGTGCTGGGGGGAAGAAGAAGAAGAGGAACACCCGGAGAGCTTCCGGGAGAACAGCCGGCATTTCCGCAACACTGGGGTGTGTCCAGGGAGGAATGCCGGGACGCACCTGGAGCTCGTCCGGGATGACATAAAAGGGGCCGTCTCCCTTCATTCAGGGCTGGAGTCAGGTGGAAGAAGGACGAGGCACGAGAGGAGTGTGGAGGCGGCCCGAAGAGAAGGCATTGTGTGGCCAGGACTGTGTATTGGGGTTTGTGGTGCACGTGACTTTATTTGTAAATAAACATGTGGTGGTGGAAATCAATGTGTCCAGGCCGGGTTTACTATATATAGTGGAAGTTGACCCGGACACAGACAGGCAGACACGTTCATGTCACCCACAAACACGTTTTATTTACAATATTTACAACAATTGGTCACTCAGACCCAGTCCAAATAGTGCACACAAACCCCAAAGTCACAGTCCTGGCCACAATGCTTTTCTTCGGGCCGCCTCCACAGCTCTCCTGAGCTTTGTTCTTCCTCCTCCCGACTCCAGCCTCGAATGAATGGAGACGGCCCCTTTTATATGGTTCCCGGATGAGCACCAGGTGTTCCCGGAATTCCTCCTCTGGCCACGCCCCAGCGTGGCGGATGTGCCGGCTGTCATCCCGGCTGCTCTCCGGGCGCCATCCTAAATCTTCCCCCCAGCACTTCCTGGTGTGGTGGAAGTGCTGGGGTAACAGGTCCCCAAGATATTGGGGCGCCTCCTGGCGGTGACCACGGGCCCCTACAGGGTGGAGCTTTAATGCCCTGTACCCGTGGCCCCCAGAGCAACCCAGAAGGCAACCCCCACGTGATCCCGGCCGGGTCATGGCCCCTGGCATCCCTGACAATAAATAAATAAATAAATAAATAAATAAATAAATTAGAATATTACATAAGCACATTTAAAAAAAAAAAAAATAAATGAAAAAGTCACTAATTGCTTTTTCCTAAATGTACAGTATTTATTAAACAATGTATCATAGCAGAACCAATTCACGCATTTGATTGGATCTTGCTTGAACATACTGTCATTTCTTGTTACTTCATAATACTTCAATCAGCAACATGTATGAGATTCCGAGGGACTATTTTAGAAACTCTATTAGGATACACTGCTTGCACATGTATTTTTTATTTCTTCATTGTAATGTTTATGCTAATAGATAGGAAGCGGACTACTAACAGAAAAGCAAAATATGAGTAAAAGGATGATACCATTACAATCGTATTATCCATATCTAGTTTATCTATTTAGGTAGTTAAGGAAAACCTTGCTACATTTTTATCAAATGTTACATACTGTATACTGTACTTTGAAGTTTATTTCTGTGCAAGGCTGGCAAGTAATCACTAGCCCAGGATTGAATTTGTCCTTAGTTTTAGCGATGGACTCTATGTAATGCATAGAATGCAGTGACAAGAAATAAAGGTTATGTTTTGGACCTCGCAAAACGGAAGAGAAGCTCATCTGTCTGATGTATCATGTTTTACGTACCATGACAGAATGAAGTGAAGAAAAGGGCCAGACATTGCTGCTGAGCTTTGTCAGGCAGTCAGGAAAAGGGATGAGCATGACTGAGCTGGAAGAGCAGTATACAGTCTCTGAATTGGACATGCCAAACAATTTTCATTTGGGAAATTGACATAGTCCGGAGACAAGATCAACAACTGCAGTCAGCAATCTCACGTATCCTACTGCCAAGAGTTAAGTAATGCGACATTGGCTTTAGGCAAGTCCAGAGAAGCTGCAGGTTTACTGTTTTGTGTCCATTTATCATTGTTACTTTTTCCTTGTGGTCCTGTACTGTTTTTGCAATAATGGTGTCAATTTTGTTTTAATTTATTGCCTCTAGAATGTTATTTGTATATGGAGGGATCCCATGAAGGCCTTTTCTTACCACATTCAATTCTACTGGCAATCACTCATGTTTGGGAAAGAGCAGTAAAGAACAAGGCCGCTCACATAATAAAAACTGGACTTTTTTTCAAGTAGTTACATAATATAAAAAAGAAAAACTTAGCATAACATAAAACATTTGGATGCATTGTGATAAATGTCCTCCTTCTACATATGACTAAAACACTAAACTATGAAAACTTGTTTAAGAGAATGGAATGGAACCCCTGCAGATTTTATTTTTTCTCCAGTCATCTGGAGTTTTTTTTTTTTTTCTGTCCTTACTTTTATTCTATGTTAGTGTTCTCTGATTTTAATTCTTACTTTGTCTTTTTTCTGTTTCTTCATCATGTAAAACACTGTGAGCTGCATTATTTGTATGAAAGTGTGCAATATAAATAAATGTTGTTGTTGTTGGTAAATAAAGCACAAAAAGAGACTTAAAAATATAATTAGCCTGAAGCAAACCTAATTAAAAAATTAACTCAGATTGGTACTATTTGACACAAAAATGAGAACATTTGTAAACAAATAAAACTAATAAAGATATCATTTTAAAATTGTATTTTAGGTACTTCCTAGGGAAAATAATAACGCCAGATTCTAAATAAGCTTCCCTCAGTCAAAGACAAACTGCAATATGGCACATTTACATGTTAATGCTCTTTTTGCCGGCATTAAAACTCACATATGGCTGTTGCTTTTTTTTACTTCTCTGAGCTTCTGTTTATCTCAGTTGACTTAATGCAGTTGGATTAAAAATTCCTCTCGCTAGAAATAATCATCTTTATGTAAAATACTCCACAGGTGCACTTTGAGTTACTGCTCTTCGAAACTGGAAAGCAGACAGGGGAAGGTACAAGTACAGCCATCGGTCAGGAAGCTATTGATTCAGTTATACAATTTTTATGAGGGAGTTTTTCTGGTGCACACAATTCAGAAAACTAAATACAGTATTCATAATATTTCTAATTTTTACATTATTTTATTTTGCTTGAAATTGTCACATAAAGCAATTTAATATAGATGTACAGTACGGCATATAAAAAGAATTCCTTCAGTAACACACAATTTTAAATAATCTGATACATTAATGATCTGAACCATACTACCATGTGACAGGCCAGCAGTTCCTTACAAATTGTGTATAAAAATTCAAACCTTAAGACATGTGTGATGTGGGAGTACAAGAGCCTCAAAAGTAGGGAGAAAAAAAATTTAATCCATCTTTTTTTTTTTTTTGCAAAAAATTATTAAGCTAAAAATAAATGATATGTTGTACAATAATCCCTCGCTATATCGCGCTTCGACTTTCGCGGCTTCACTCTATCGCGGATTTTAAATGTAAGCATATCTAAATATATATCTAGGATTTTTCGCTGGTTCGCGGCTTTCTGCGGACAATGGGTCTTTTAAATTTATGTTGCATGCTTCCTCAGTTTGTTTGCCCAGTTGATTTCATACAAGGGACACTATTGGCAGATGGCTTAGAAGCTACCTAATCAGAGCATGTATTACATATTAACTAAAACTCCTCAATGATATAAGTAAGATATGCTTCCCGCACGGTGCTTGATTGTTTGTTTTTCTCTGTCTCTCTCACTCTCTCTGCCTGACGGAGGGGGTGTGAGCAGAGGGGCAGTTTGCACAGAGGACACGGACGCTCCTCTACAAAATGCCGCTTTATTGCGGTGCTTCGGCATACTTAAAAGCACGTATTGATTTTTTGATTGTTTGCTTTTATCTCGCGCTCTCTCTCTCTGACGGCGCTCCTTTGAAGAGAAGATATGTTTGCATTCTTTTACTTGTGAGAAAGAACTGTCATCTCTGTCTTGTCATGGAGCACAGTTTAAACTTTTGACTAAAGGGTGTTATTTCATGTCTAGAGGGCTCTAATAATGTTAACAGTGTGGGACAGTTTATAAGGGCTTAAAATATATAAAAATAACCATACAAACATATGGTTTCTGGAACGCAACCCCCGCGATCGAGGAGGGATTACTGTACACGCTTCACCCCCGCCCCAATTATGACTCTCTTAAAGGCTAAAATGCAATGGAGGAAAAGACTCTAGCAAGAAACTGATAAAAATGTAATGGAAAAAAAATTAAAGATAACAAAATAATTACTCAGCAATAATACTCTGTACCAAATGTGAACAACTGACTGCAGCATTGAATAACAAATGAATGACAAGGTTAATAGACCATCAAATTGAATATGAATCAGCAGAATATTTCATACACACACACACAAAGTAAAAAAGATGAACATTTAATGAAAATTGCCTAGCTGTCAAAAATGGACAATAAAAATATAAATAGACAATCTGTTTATGCAGGTGCACATAGACAATTCATTGGCTCTACTTACCTTTGTTCTTTTCTGCTTTTTCTATGGCACCAATATAAGTTGTTGAGACTGGTTCACTGTTATCAATAGATGGATCTAGTGCATATCCTACAGAAAGAAAAATACATTTCATATTGTGCATTTAAGTTTTGAACATTATAGTGATGACTGTTTTCACAATTATTTTATTAGAGAAAAATAAACACAAATACAAAATATAGAATTCAAAAAGAATATGAGGCTGCATTATATAGCAATAAGGGACTGAACTAACTGCAAAATTAAAAATAAGGTGAAATACAAAAATCAATAGAAATTATCATAAAACGTGCAATTCAGACATACTGCTATTTTGTAAGTATGTTAACAGACTAGTCTGCAAGGTTCTGGACAGAAGACTAACTTTTGCTGATAATGGCAAGGCAAAATGTTAACAGAAAGCAATAAATAAACTGCTTAAAAAAATTAAAGGAACACTTGTTAATCAGAGTATAGCATCAAGTCAATGAAACTTCTGGGATATTAATCTGGTCAGTTAAGTAGCAGAGGAGGTTGTTAATCAGTTTCAGCTGTTTTGGTGTTAATGAAATTAACAACAGATGCACTAGAGGGGCAACAATGAGATGACCCCCAAAACAGGAATGGGTTAACAGGAGGAGGCCACTGACATTTTTCCCTCCTCATCTTTTCTGACTAATTTTTCACTAGTTTTGCATTTGGCTATGGTCAGTGACACTACTGGTAGCATGTGGGGATACCAGGACCCTACAGCGGTTGCGCAGGTAGTCCAACTTCTCCAGGACGGCACATCAATATGTGCCATTGCCAGAAGGTTTGCTGTGTCACCCAGCACAGTCTCGAGGGCATGGAGGAGATTCCAGAGGACAAGCAAGGTTCCTGTGGGTAAGGAAGAACAGGATGAGCATTGCCAAAGCCCTACAAAATGACCTCCAACAGGCCACTGGTGTGAATGTCTCTGACCAAACAATCAGAAACAGACTTCATAGGGTGGCCTGAGGGCCTGACGTCCTCTAGTGTGCCTTGTGCTCACTGCCCGGCACCATGGAGCTCAATTTTCATTTGCCATAGAATACTAGAATTGGCAGGTCCACCACTGGCGTCCTGTGCTTTTCATATATGAGAGCAGGTTCAACCTGAGCACATGTGACAGACGTGAAGGAGTCTGGAGAAGCCATGAAGAACGTTGTGCTGCCTGTAAGATTGTTCAGCATGACTGGTTTGGTGGTGGGTTAGTGATGGTCCGGGGAGGCATATCCATGGAGGGACGCACAGATCTCTACAGGTTAGACAACGGCATCTTGACTGCCATTAGGTATCGGGATGAAATCCTTAGACCCATCGTCAGACCCTATGCTGGTGCAGTAAGTCCGGGGTTCCGCCTGATTCACAACAATGCCCGGCCTCATTTGGCGAGAGTATGTAGGCAGTTCCTGGAGGATGAAGGAATTGATACCATTGACTAGCCCCCACGCTCGCCTGACCTAAATCCAATACCACCAGGTTGAACCTCAGACTGTCCAGGAGCTCAGTGATGCCCTGGTCCAGATCCACTAGGACAACATCCATCGTCTCATTAGGAGCATCCCCCGATGTTGTCAGGCATGCATACAAGCATGAGGGGGGCATACAAACTACCGAGTATGATTCCGAGTTGCTGCAATGAAATTTCAGCAAAATGGGCTAGCCTGTCTCATTATTTTTTCACTTTGATTTTCGGGGTGTCTTTGAATTCGGCCCTCTGTAGGTTGATCATTTTCATTTCCAAACAACAATGTGGCATCCTTTCATTCCTAACACATTACCCAGTCCATATCAGTATAGATATCCAGCATGATTTTTCTCCATTAAGATCTAATGTGTTTTCAAATTGTTCCTTTAATTTTTTGAGCAGTATATATTAAACATAACTGAAGTACAAGAAATCACTTAGAATGAACTTTAAAGCAGCTGTCAAGATACCAGGTTGTTGGTTTACATGCCGTAAATGCCCGAAATGACTCTACTCAATTGGGTCCTTGAACAAGGTCCTTAACCTGCAATTGCTTTGTCTTGGGTATGAGTTTGATCTACATCCTGCCATACAAACAGGTCCTCCAGCTTAGAGGGAAAACCTGGAGGTTGATGGCAGGACTGGCACTCCAGCCACTATAAAAAAAACCCTCACACTGTTCCAGTATGGTGCTGAAGTGTCACCTGCTGTACTCGGGTCTTAAAATTGGGATTCTGAGGTGGTTTGTCATGTGTTGGGTACAGCAATGTGCTGTATCAAATGCATGCCCCCTAACCGCTCTCTCTGACAAGATACCACATTGGAGACTAATCACACTACAAAGGACTGGGTGTGAGCAGCAACCAATTAAAGTTTCTATATCGGGGTCCCCAACTCCGGTCCCGGAGGGCCCCAGTGGCTACAGGTTTTCACTCTAACCTTTCTCTAAATTAGTGATCCATTTTTGGTGCCAATTAACTTCTTTTGAATTCATTTAGTTGACTTGCATTTTAAGATTTGTTCCCCTGAATTTCTTCATCGTTCCTCTGAATTGCTTCATTTCTTTCCTTAAATGGCACCCAAACAAAAATGAAATGTGAAGCGAGTGAGCCAACAGAAAACCAACTAAGTCAGGGCCTCAAACTCCAACCAATTTCACTCCAACCAGTTGCTTGTTAATTAAACACGTTCTTTAATTCCATGTCTTGTTGCTGCTCTCATTGTGCAACAGCAGACATTTCTGAAATTGTTGATTTTCTCTTTTTTAAGAGCACTGTTAAAATGTTTAGGGGACCTGAGCAGATCGACATTCCTGAGACCTTCATCTTTCGTTATTTTCAAACTATTGTATGATGGTCACAGTTTGCTGATCATGTTTTGGTTCATTTTGTATCTCGTTACTGTTTGGCTGCTAATTGTGGAAAAAGAAACAATAGGTCCAAGTCTTCAAGAGAAAGTCAATGAAAATAAATTCAAAAGAAGTTAATTAGCAGCAAAACAGGTCACTAATTAAGAAAAGGGATAGAATGAAAACCTGCAGCCACTGGGGCCCTCCAGGCCTGGAGTTGGGGACCCCTGTTCTATATGTTTATTACTGCTAATCTCTGCAAAGGCTTGATAGTGTTTCTGTTAAAACTTGACTGTGGTCACTGTACTGAATTTCTCAGCATTTTTTCTCCTTTAGCTTTCAAAACTTTTTGCTTTCACCCATTTTTTTCACCCACATAGAAGCAACGCATGGGCATCAGTTATGAATGGTGTGGACAGCAAAATAACCAAGTCACAGTGGTTTTTAAGATGACTAAAAACATCTATAGTAAAAGATTGTAATAGCAATGGCGTAAATGGGGAAAGAAAGTTGGAAATGTATTTATTTGGACATATCATGTTGCTTGGAAAATGCAGAAGGAAGTAAATTTGTTACAATGGGTGAAACTGGAAGAGTCCTAAAGGTTTTTAAATGTTAAATCCAAAAGTACATGAAAGCACAGAGTACTGTACTTTAGTACTCCAGCATTACCCCATAAAATTTGCTGAAGTAGAATCTTGTTCAATATCTAATCATCCTCAAACATTTTCTAAAGAATAGAGGTTTCAAAAATAAATTTTAATATCTGACTTATTGCCTTGGGGAGGCACAGTAGTGCAAAGGTATTGCTGGTGCTTTAGAGTAAGAAGGCCAGGGTTTACATCCTTGGTGCTCCCTGCATGGAGTTTGCATGTTTTCCCCACTTTCTACCTAGTGTTCTGGTCTTCTGTCACAGCCCAAAGACATGCAGGTCAGGTGAATTAGCACTGCTAAACTGACCCAAGTGTGTGTGTGTGTGTGTGTGTGTGTGTGTGTGTGTGCGCGCGTTTACCAGGTGAAGGACTGGAACCCTGTCCAGGTGTTGCTCCTGCCTATTGCTAATGACTGCTGGGGTAGACTCTAGCTGCCCTGTGACTGTGGATAAACTGGTTAAGAAGATGGATGGATATATTCCATCCATACCTGTATATCTAAGATGCTAATTCACATTCATTGCTACACATATGAAACTAACATTGAATCATAAGAATGTCACATGCTAATGTTCAGGAGAAAACTCAAGTAAATAAAAGGAGATCCGATAAAGTACTCAAACAGTTTTTATTCACGTTTGCTAGTCCATGTCTCACTCCATCAATACACATCAGTAACAATTCCCACAACTAGATGCGTCACCATAGAAAAGGTAAACAAACCCCACTGGAATCACATTGAACCCTGTAATTTATTTCTGCATATTACATACACATGCCAAAGATGTGACTTATCTGCCTATACTGTATTCAGGTTATTTGAACTCACAAAAAACACCTCACAAGAAGGATCTAAACAATAGGTAATAGATATTTAACAATAACTGGATATAATTTAGTGGGACTCAATTAAGCCTCTTAAGTTAAACAAGTAAGGAAGCAAGAAAGGAAAATATTTACTAAAAAATAATGAAGGTCTGAAACGGTTACCATTTAAACATTTTAACACAACAATGACAAATTCTTAACATTATAACATTACACAATGGGCATACAGTACAGCATATCATTACACAAGTTTGTGATTCCTAGCAGTTTTGGATTTTAGGATCATAACTAAAGTCTTAACAAAAGTCAGTACTTACCAAATGTAGAAAATGTTCTCCTCTGCTGCTCAAACATAAAGTCACTAACATGCGCAGGTTCTGCATAACCAGACAACATGTTTCTATGAGCAGCCATTTGCTGAGTCTTAAAAGGATTTATTGGGCCAAACTAGTAATCAAAGAGAAAACAACAACACTTGTATCATTAAAAGGACAGCAATATGAAGTAAATATGTTATGCACAAATTATATTCTGTAACGTACAAATGCCCCTTGATGGGCACCATATCATATTAGAATATGCTCCAGCTCTATGCAATCATGATTTGGATCACAAAGTTATGGAATTCTGCACTTTCTATTAAAGAACCTGATTTAGAATTGGACTATGTATAGATATAGAATTAAGAAAAATATATTGCTTTCTTTTTCAAAATTATTCAAGACACTTAAAACATTTTTGCTCTCAAAATGAGAAGGATACAATATCTACACACAGGTTATCATAGGTTACTGTTACCTAACAAATGCTTTATAAAAAAAGGATGGTCAGATAAGTCATGAAGTGCACAGCAACATTCACAGAAAAGAAAACACCAGTAAATTAATAAAATTTGCCCAAAGACATTTTCATTAAATAGTTACTGCATTAAAAGCCGAAATTACTGTTCTATTTTAGAACGGTTGAGAATTGGTTTATGTATTCACTCATTAAGTTTTTTCATTGAAATTTTATTAAGATATCTTAAATTGATTTAAAAAAAAAACTACAGCCAAGGTATTGCTAGTGTTTACAATAGCCTTTATTTGAAATTGGTCACATGGAATACCCAGAACTGAACATTAGTTTAGGCAAGCCAAGTGAACAAAATAACAAGCTTCAGAAATGCTAATGCAATGACAAAGGTTCTCTAATAACCAATATAACCAATAACCAGGGATGTTGACCATTAGGGCACTGAAACAATGGATACAAATTATGAGGCTCTGCAGCCATATGTGAATAATCAATGTAAAAATCAGGCATTTCAAACAGTAATGGACATTATAAACACTAGTATTCCCTTGGTTATAATTATAAATTAGTTCAATGGTATGTTGATAATAAAAGCCATTACTTAATTCTACACACAACACTCCATAACGACAACGTGAAAAAAGTTTACTTGAGATTTATGCAAATTTATTAAAAATAAAAAAAATTGAGAAAGCACATGTACATAAGTATTCACAGCCTTTGCCATGAAGCTCAAAATTGAGCTCAGGTGCATCCTGTTTCCCCTGATCATCCTTGAGATGTTTCTGCAGCTTAATTGGAGTCCACCTGTGGTAAATTCAATTGATTGGACATGATTTGGAAAGGCACACACCTGTCTATATAAGGTCCCACAGTTGACAGTTCATGTCAGAGCACAAACCAAGCATGAAGTCAAAGGAATTGTCTGTAGACCTCCGAGACAGGATTGTCTCAAAGCACAAATCTGGGGAAGGTTGTAGAAAAATTTCTGCTGCTTTGAAGGTCCCAATGAGCACAGTGGCCTCCATCATCCGTAAATGGAAGAAGTTCAAAACCACCAGGACTCTTCCTAGAGCTGGCCGGCCATCTAAACTGAGCGATCGTGGGAGAAGGGCCTTAGTCAGGGAGGTGACCAAGAACCCGATGGTCACTCTGTTAGAGCTCCAGAGGTCCTCTGTGGAGAGAGGAGAACCTTCCAGAAGGACAATCATCTCTGCAGCAATCCACCAATCAGGCCTATATGATAGAGTGGCCAGACGGAAGCCACTCCTTAGTAAAAGACACATGGCAGCCCGCCTGGAGTTTGCCAAAAGGCATCTGAAGGACTCTCAGACCATGAGAAACAAAATTCTCCGGTCTGATGAGACAAAAATTGAACTCTTTGGTGTGAATGCCAGGCGCGCTTGGAGGAAACCAGGCACCGCTCATCACCAGGCCAATACCATCCCTACAGTGAAGCATGGTGATGGCAGCATCATGCTGTGGGATGTTTTTCAGTGGCAGGAACTGGGAGACTAGTCAGGATAAAGGGAAAGATGACTGCAGCAATGTACAGAGACATCCTGGATGAAAACCTGCTCCAGAGTGCTCTTGACCTCAGACTGGGGCGACGGTTCATCTTTCAGCAGGACAACGACACTACGCACATAGCCAAGATATCAAAGGAGTGGCTTCAGGACAACTCTGTGAATGTCCTTGAGTGGCCCAGCCAGAGCCCAGACTTGAATCCGATTGAACATCTCTGGAGAGATCTTAAAATGGCTGTGCACCAACGCTTCCCATCCAACCTGATGGAGCTTGAGAGGTGCTTCAAAGAGGAATGGGCAAAACTGGCCAAGGATAGGTGTGCCAAGCTTGTGGCATCATATTCAAAAAGACTTGAGGCTGTAATTGCTGCCAAAGGTGCATCGACAAAGTATTGAGCAAAGGCTGTGAATACTTATGTACATGTGATTTCTCAGTTTTTATATTTTTAATAAATTTGTAAAAACCTCAAGTAAACTTTTTTTACGTTGTCATTATGGGGCATTTTGCGTAAAATTCTGTGGAAAAAAATGAATTTAATCCATTTTTGGAATAAGGCTGTAACATAACAAAATGTGGAAAAAGTGATGCGCTGTGAATACTTTCCAGATGCATGGTGTATGTGTATATAGTTTTAACAGACACACACACATGCACATATATCTATATATACACACACATATATTTTCAAGATTAAAGGGGTTGAAATATAAAGTGCTGGATCAGGGCCTGACATGTGGAGTTTTCTGTTGATTGCCTCTGTCTATTCAAGTGTATGGGATTGTGATAGGTGGGAATGGGTAGTCAACGAATAAAATGGAAGAATAAAATTATTCAAGACTTTTAAAACATTTCTGTCTTTGCTCAGTTGTTGCATAAAGTGGAATAAGTGTTTTAGGTAGTCTGCCAGCACTTAATGAGGATGAAGACTGTAAAAAATACTCCTGTCATGTTGAAAAATATACCAAGGTTAGCATTGCCAACACTGAATAGAATTAAAAGTGACTTTAAACCCATTAAAATTACAGAATGGAAAAATATACAATTAGACAAAGGGTTAAGATTTTTATTGTGACTAATAAGATATTAAACCACTTGTCTTTTACTGGGTGAAATATACATTTAAATGTTTTACCATAAAACACCAATAAGACAGTCACTTCAGTTCTAAGATGTTACTAATACACTGTTGTCCTAAAAATCAAAGAACATGCATATTGCTAGGAAAGAATATTTTGTGGAATCAATTCTAAGTTGAAGTACGATGAAACATTAAAAATTAAGTTTTGTGTAAACCTCATCTTTTTTGTTTACAAACTTTACTTTTTAATTAGGAAATTAAGACTTTCAATGAAATAAAATGGGACAGAACATCTGGTCAAGTAAACTTTTTGTCTGTGAGCCTACTTCTTGGTGTCCTATCCTAGCTCTGAAATAATGTGAGCATACTTTACATTAGAGTGCCTTTGAAAGTTGTACTTCTAGAATACAGTCACAGTTTTTGCAAATAACACACAAACTGCTTTTAGCTTTTTTTTCCCCCCCTTGTTCTGCCAATTTTCTTTGCACCGGTCCTTTCAAGTGATGCACTGGCTTTTTGCCTCTCAGTACTTCTTAATTTAAACCATGTGTTAGGTGAATCACTTTACAAATACTGAAACATCATGAATATTGACACCTAGTGCATTTAAAGAGTACTGCAGAGAAAATGGACTATGTATAACTAGAGAAAATAAGTTGTAATGTGTCTTTTTTAAAGTTTTTTTTTTAGAAAGGTGCATTGCTTTGTAAAGATAGGGCTCATTTATCCAACATTGGCCAGTAAGGAGAGTATTCATTATAACGAAGAGAGACAGAGAGAAAGAAAGAATCGCTCTACCTTTAAAATAAACCAATCAACTAAGGTGAGCAATGATCTTATTACACTAGGCAGCTAATACCCGATTCATTTACATCTATTCAACATCAAATGTAGAGTGCAAAAGAATTTTGCATTAACATTCCATAAATTATTACAAACCACCTCTTTTTAATTTTTAGATTCATACATGACGACACTCAGAATTATGCAGGCTTAGAAAATGGTATGATATGGAAATTATTAGTGAACCTTCTTAAGCATACTGTATTTAAAAAAAATGGGGGGAAAATCAAGTGGAAGAAAAAACAAATACAAAAGGTGCAATAAAATCCACTTACAGTCTCAGACTAGGCTAACTAAACCCCCATGATGTACAATGAAGAAGATAAAAATAACTTAAAAAGAATATTAAAAAAGTGTCTAAAAACAATTAAAACAATCCAGATATTCATTTATTTTCTATATCCCCACTACACACTTTATGGTATAGCTCTTTCACATAATGAATGTGTAACAGCAACCGGAAATATAACTTCTTTCAAGTACATAATGCAGCAGTTAGTGTTCAGTAATAACTTCTAAACCTTTAACTACGCCAGTCAATCTGATACAAGGACAACTAAAACATATCAGCAAGGGGATTAAAATATGTCAATGAAAGCTCATTTACTGACCTACTATTAAGAAGAAAAAAAAATCAGCTACTTTGTCCTAAATGAGAATACCAGTATTTATTTATTAGGGCAATTCAAGGCTCAAGTATGACATGTACCATTAGGGAAGTATGTGTCTGTTAAGGAAGCATGAGGTGTAGAGGAAAAATTTGTCAGCTGCAAAGTATGTCAGGAAAAAGTCAGCTGTGATGGAACTAGGGTTCTGCGATGTCTTAAAAGTCCAGACTATCATTTCAAAACATGGCCAGTGTTTGACACCAATCCCTTTCGTGGTGCTGGGAGATGGCGAGATGCTTGTCGATTACAAATAATTAACTGCTCCACTCATGTAAAGCAGAAAGTCTCTTACACACTAGACAGGGTGGATTGCCCGAGTTACTTTTGTTATATGTTGCTGTAACTCGGCACACATGGCAGTATTCTGTAACGATATTACAATGATTCAAAGGTGATTCATTCCAAGTAAATTTAAAATTCCTACAAAATACTATGCTGTATTGGCACAAAATCTCTAAAATTAGATCTGCCTCATCATAAAATGGATTTGAATAAACATCTACCAAGAAAAAACTGTAGAATAACAAATTAATTTTGCTTACTCAAACACAGCATTCTCAGCTATTATCTTTTTACCATCTTCTGAACAAAAAAAAAAAAAAAAGCAGCTTTGTCTTGTTTCAACGTGGCTTCACTATAGCACACATTTGACGTTTTCTTATCATGCATGCAAACGACATGCCATTTGGTACTGCTTTAACTTATAGTGTAATACGTTTATTTCAGATTAATTTGTCTACACAGTACAATGAATTCCTGTTAGCTGGCAAGCTTTGCTTGAAGTGGAACCCTATTTCCGGCAGTACTCGGTTTAGTCAATGTCTGGTCTCTAGTCCCAATTTTTTCCATGTTGGAAGTTAGAGCAGGAGTATATTAGTATATACTCTTCAAGTACTGCTTGCAAGACCAACAAGTACCACCACCCTTGGCACTTTCCTTGTCCAGTGCCAGAATGTCTCAGTATAGGTTATATAAAACAGAACATCACAAGGGTAAGCTCTAGCTGTCCCACAACCCTGCCCTGGAGCGAGTTAGGAAAAATTGAAGGATGAATAAAAAAATAATGCAATGTCACTGACAAGTTGCATTTAGCCTAGGGATCAGTCACCCATAATATGGGCGAACATCCATCATGCAAATGAGTGTCTTTATGGGACACATTAGAAGGAGAAAAACTGCTAAAGTCTCAAAAGAATTAACCTTGGACAGCAAAAGTGTGGAATCATTTTAAGGAGAGTAAGCTAACTAAAAGAGAGATGTAAAGAGCGAGAAAACATGAGCACTCTGCACCTACAATCACCATGGTGCTACCTGTGTCCTTCCCATTCAAACATAGTGCAGGATGCACTGATGAGGCTGCCTTCCTTTGGCTACATACACAGCGCATTCCTAATAATCCAGCATTAATAATAATTAATAATAGCGGGGAAGCACAGCATAGGAACCTCACATGCCTCCTGCTGTGAATATGAGTACCTGGCAGTTTTCTTCCAAGGGGCACAAGATTTATATAAGCAAAAAAGTGACGGCTGCAGTTTGGCACTTTGAGGAAACCTCTGAAAACATTTGAATCCAACTGATGACTTTTATTTATATTGATGATGTGTTCAGCCAGTCTGTGAGGGATGACTCATTGACCATTGTCTTAGCCCTAGATTATTAGCACCACCAATATGATAAGACACTTAAGAGTATGGGGCAGAACAGGTGAGCGGTGGTAGTACTGCTGCCATGCAATCAGGAGAAAACTAGGGTTCGTGCCCTGGGTTCTACCTCCATGGGGATTCCATGTAAAACCCCGAACCCATCCATGGTCCATGTGGGTTTCCTACGGGTGTTTTGGTTTCCACCCACAGTCCAAAAACATGCAGTTAGGTGAACTGGTGGTGTTAAATTGGCTCTAACTGTGCATTGGGGTATGTATTAACCTAGAAGATGTACAAGATGAAGAGTCTGAATAAAAAAATGAGTAAGGTAATATGAATTAAAAAAAAAATACAACACTTTGGGAGGGGGAATGACACTTACTTTTGTAATTTCTTCATTGGCCCCAAAACATAGAAGCTGGGAAAAAACTTCTGTTTTTATTGAACTCTTAGCCCAATTAAGTGAACTGTTAATTGGAACAAAAAACTGCGGCCCAAGGGTCCCCAGGACCAAGTTTGGGAACCACTAGTGTAGACCATTAACACTGGACACTTTAATGATCCTGTCAATGCTACATCTTAGATCGGTGCTGTTGTCTGCTCTAAGATTGCTGTGTCCTTGGCAATGGTGGCCTACCTGCTACCTACTGTTTGGCCACTGGTACACATAAGAAGTCCAAGAAAAAGACATTGTTTGAAGTCTGCCTTCTGTCA
Source organism: Polypterus senegalus (assembly GCF_016835505.1). Lineage (NCBI taxonomy): Eukaryota > Metazoa > Chordata > Cladistia > Polypteriformes > Polypteridae > Polypterus > Polypterus senegalus. Next base: position 128,759,653 of record NC_053156.1, on the reverse strand, counting down.
AGACCCTAGGCTACATTCTATCAAGATTGGCACCCTTTCTACTAATGATATGTCGGTGTGCAGGATGATTATTATCGGCAAGACTAAGGGAGACAGTTGCACTTTAAATGAGCTTACTGTCACTGGATCACCATATGCTCCCAAAGGAGAAGTGTATAAAGATAGAATGGCTATTAAATGTTCACAGTATCACAGACTTTTTTGAAATTGCAAAAATCTGTGCCTTGTGTAATGATTTCTGGATTACAATAAGACTAAAGGGGTTTTTGAAAATATCAATGAAGTAAATTAAACTGCTCCCACCTACTGTATTTAGTGGAGGAAATGAATGTGTTTGACACACACACATATAGGAGCTGTCAAAGACTGAGTGTGCCAGTTGTAGTAGTAAACATCAACTACACCAGTACTGCACCCTAAATAATTCAAACCGGTTTATTTCAACTCAAGGTTGCTGGAGGCCAAAGCAATGGTACAACTGGGTACAAGGCAGAAAACTACTCTGAACAAGATTTCAGTCCCGTGCATGGCTCACTCATACAGACAAAATGATTACTTATTTAAAATTAATTTTCAGCTTTAAAGCATACATGGAAAAACGTATGTCTGGTTTACATTTTAGGTTTCAGGCATGATTGTCTAAAGAGTAACAACTTTTGCTTACAACTGATAAATATGTGATGACTCTTCCACATTTTTTAAAAGTACTGAAAGATTTTTAACAAAAAAGAGGAGGTCTGTTCCGATGGGGGTTTGAGGGGAATGCAGTTGTGACAAAGCACAACTCTAGGTAAGAAGATTCCCATCCATTGCAGGTAGATGAGAAGAAAAATAGCCAAATTGGTAAATATACTTATTGACCAACCGGGTAAATAGTGACTTAAGACATTGTATGTGGTAATAAACACCATTCTCACCTCAGGAGAAAACATTGTTTCAAAGTTGGGGTTATACATGACTTCTTTAACTGAAGGATCAAGGTGCAGTCCAGTCTCCACATCTTCCTAGATCAAAAGAAAAACACATATAAAGATCAGCTCGGTTTTATAAAAGGCCTTTTGTTGGTTGGTTGGTTGGTTGTTTGCTAAGTGAAATCTCTGTTCAGCATACAATGTAGGTTTTGTTTTTTTAAGAAAAAAAATGGTACACAAGAATTAATACTTGGTATTGTAATTTGAAATATGCCATTGCATCTTATTTAAAATACACACAAACTTTACACATATACAAATACTGTTCTAACAAACTAAAATAACTCATGGAAAAAACTTCATACAAAAATAGTAGTTTTCTAAACAGAACTGAACCAATAAAACCAAAACACTAGACAATCAACACTGAGAAGTGCTGTAATATGGATTATTAAGCGTATTAAAGCATCTAAGAAAGAAAGGGATGTAAAAAGGATGTGGTGTATAAGGTATGCTCATAACACTTAACAGGGAAAATTCATTTTAAAAATCTGCTTAAGGTTGTAGGTTAAATTCTACTAAAAATATTTAAGACTTAAACAGCAGCCAGTATTTACAAATACTGAAACTACCTCATTCCTCAATATCAAAAAGAGCGCACACCAGCCAAACGTTAACCCTGTTTTTATTACATAAAAAAGGAAAACATAATCTGCAGACAGGTAAGCAAGTCTGGCTGAGAGCTGTGGCATTAAGTGACACATGCAGCATTGACAATCCATTAACAGTGAACAAAATCTACCTACACAAAAACAGACAACAAACACAATAAGCAAAATTCTGGATGCATGTATTTCAGCTCAATACACAATGAAAAAATTACATTATATATAGGATACAACTAATTATTCACAATATTGCTTAGAGCTATTAATGATGCTGATAAACTTGGGATTAATAATAAAATAATTCAATTAAATGCATCCTTATTTAGCACATTTTCAGGTATGTGCCCCACGTGAGATAGCAAACCAACAACTGGAAACAAATGCAACATAAAAACAAAATTGTTGCAACAAAAAACAGAGAAGCAAAATTACTCAAACAAAAATAGTACTCCCACTTGCATGCTAAAATATGAATCCTGTGTGCAACAGCTCAAAAATGCCATTGTAGTCAGTTAGGCATACCCTAACAAACTTTTTTTCAGACTAAAACATCATACAAAATAGTAACTTTAAATCCAAAAGCCCCCAAAGAATAACAATTCCCAAATTTCTGGTGATCCATAAATATACTGGACTATTAGGAGATCTCAACGTAAAGATATGGCAAATTGCTTGCCTGGTATACAGATAGAGAGAAACAAAATCACATTATTGATTTCTAACAGAGAGCGGGCACATACCTGCAGTGAGGCTTCTATATTCCATTAGCACCAAGACAGACATTACATTATGAAACCTGATGAAACAAACAATTGTAGTCTCTCCAGGACACGGACTGTCCATTTTAAACGGTGACCGGAAGCCAGACCGTACAGCGGAGCACGGGGGTTACGATCACAACCGGTCCACAAATTAATATTCACATCATTGCAAGGAACGCTTGTCTACATAAACATCAATCAGTTTCAAAATAAATGTGGACGGCAACAGATTAGCACGGAAAAAAATCCTCACAAACTCTGGGAAAAGGTTTAAACTTCATACAGAAGCCAGCCGGGAATAAGACACAATTTTATATTAGCCACGAAGATGCGTGAACCATAGCAAATTGAAAAAGATAAAGCGTATAAACGTCAGCAAGTAGAAGAAAATAAAGTACTGCGCTTCTACTTGTAATTAGCAAACCGAAATGTAAAATTCAACTTTCTACTGTTTGAAAAGAAGTATTCGGACCGTCTGCGTTTCTTTACCTTCACGGCCACATCTGGCGCGGAGTTGAGTACCAACTTCATGTTGCCCCCGGCAGCAGGCGGCCGAAGATGAACAGTAGCGTTTGGGTCGGCATCGGTTCGGGCCTCGTTGTCAGATTCAGGTTCCGAATCACTACCATACGAGGCAAGCGCAGCAATCGCGGCGGACATCTTGAAATGGATGTAAATATCCGGGCAGCAGAGGAGGGAAAAATCTACGTAGATATAAAGAAACAATAAAACAGCAGTCCCATGAAACTAAACAAAAATTCCCAATCCATTTAAATTTAACGGAATTTTACATTAAGCCCTTCTATTTGTTGATAAGCGTTAAAAGAAAGTCACACACTTACTAATTTTTCAACTTAACTTCCAGGACCTGGACGGCTGTCTTAGCTTATTGGCTGTTAGTTTTATTTCATGAGTGACGTGTTTTACAACTTTTTCTAAAGCTTCTGGCGGATGGGGCTTGAAAAATGTCTGGTGTGTGTCATGTGTGTATTGTTTCCTCGTGTTCGCACTCTGATCTGCATAGACTGTGGAGTGTTTGTGCGTTCATCTAGTGTGTACCTGTTTTTTTGTTTTACGGTACACCGGTTTTTCTCATCACACGGTATAGACTGGTATGGTACGGTAATTGATTGTCGATTAGCTGTTGTCTCCACCTGAGGCTGCTGGAGTGAGGAATCGCCCAGTATTTTTGAGGCTTCAAAGTAGCTCATCTGCAGCTAAGCAGTTCTGGATGGGACACGTTCCAGTCTTGGCGATTTTGAACTGACCTGTAATGGATGGATGGCTGACTTACTACAGTTTATTCTAAAAGTGTATATTAATGGAGACGAGGCAAGTAATTAAGCAAATACATAAATTAAAAGGTTGCAGTTGCCTCACTGCATAAATAGTTTGGAATGAAACCAGGCAGTCGTTGATTTGCGCTAGTTTATGCAGTTTACTCCGAATACAGTAGTGTTTGGTTTGTATTTTAAGTGGTCCATAATTTGTGATAAATTCGGCTCTGTGGCATTATTTTAAGTGAAGGTTTAATACTATCCATGTCAATATTATCAATATAATCCATATTTATATACTAATGACTGTCTATAATATGTGTGTTTTAGATTTTACACACTGTACAATGTAGATCTAATGTAGAATTCGTTTATGCTTTTTAAATGTTGCCAGTATTATATTTGTAAACCCTGCATGTGCAATATTCTGAAATTGTCCATGAAAAATGAGCTTTAGTAAAATAAACCAAATGTTGAAAAGACAAGTCCAGCTGGCTTCATTAAGACCAGGGCCAAGTTCTTGGAGACACCGAAGTCAATTTTAAATGGGTTAAAAATGAAGAACCCATTTGCAATATTGGTGGTGCAATTTAGATTGTATTTTTTCTTGTTATTTATAAACCGTTTTATGTCACAATTTTTATGCTGTGGTCTTGAAACTTGCCAGTTGACCTAAAAAAAAAAAAAGGCGTTTCTCATTGTAGGACATGGATCAAAGGAACAAAATGGCAACTATCATGACAGTCACTAGAGCCAAACACCATCTACAATATATTAATTTCAAGTACCATGTACTTGTAACACAGTTGTAGAGAGAGGTATTATCACCTTTCAGGCTTGGCTTCTTGTAGTCACCTCCACTACTATGGTGTTGAAATGGGCCCATTTGAGTTCCTTGTCCCCCAGCCTATTCCAAGATCTAGAAGAAGCTTTGCTGCAGGTAAGATTTGAAATCACCTTAAAATGAGGCATCTGCTAGATGTTCAGTGTTTTCTCAGGCCTATCCAGGTGATGCTTCAGAATCAGGCTAGAGATGAGATTCTCCCAGTCCTGATTATGATGTTAGTTTTGTCCATAACAGCTTATGACCATAGGCTAAAGCAGGGGTGTCCAACTCGGTCCTGGTGGGCCGCAGTGCCTGCAGGTTTTCATTCTAACCATCTTAATTAGTGAGCTGTTTTTGCTGCTGATGAACTTGTTTTGCCTTAATTTTAATTGACATTACTCAGACCCCTTAGTTATTTCTTTTACCTTAATGGGGAGCCAAACAATATTGAGACACAAAACAAGCTGCCACATGACCAGCTAACTTGAAAATAAAGAATGGTGAAGGTCTCGGTCATGTTGGTCTGCTCAGGTCACCAAAACATATTGACAGTGGTCTTAGAAAAAAACAGAAAATCAAAAGTCTGCTGTGGCAGAATGAGAGCAGCAACGAGTCATGCTATTCAATAATGGCTTTAATTAACAGCAAGAATTGGCTTCTCATTAACAAACTGGTTGGAGTGAAACTGGCTGGAGTTTGATGTTTCAGTTTAGCTGGTCATCTGTTGGCTCATTTCAAGTCTCATTTCTTTTTGGCTGCCATTTAATGAAGAAACAAATCAATTCAGAGGACTGAATCCTTAAAAACAGGGCTTTTAAAATGAAGGGAAAAGGAGGTAATTAGCAGTGAAAATTGCTTGCTGATTAGGAAAAGGGTTACAATGAAAACCTGCAGCCACTGCAGCCCAACAGGACCAGAGTTGGACACCCCTGGGCTAAAGGTTACAGGGAATATGGGGAGATATATATCAACTTCATTCAAACACTGTGCGTAAACTCCCAACTGTAATCGCTGTCATAGATGGTGGTGGCTGTGTTGGTTAGTCTGATAAAGCTGCCTATTTTCAAGTGTGAAAAAGACCCCGTGATACTGAAACTCTTGCACATGGCACAGCTATTCCACACTTGCCTGCTAATGCAGGGATAAGTAACGTAGGTCCTGGAACACTGCAGTGGCTGCAAGTATTTGTTCCAAACCAGTTGCTTAATTAGACACAAATCCTTGCCAATAACAGATCTTATTTAATTTCATGGCTTGTTAGTGTTTTAACTCTGCAGTGTCAGGCCATTTTTATATAGTAGATTTTTTCCTTTCCAAGGATACCTGCCAAATAATTTGAAGCCTAAAATGGATGAGTAATTCTCAGTTCTCACCTTTTTTTTTCTCTTCACTTTGCTTCCAAATATTTTATTAAACCAGATACATGCAGATCATAATGAACACACACAGGTGTAATAGGAGACAAGTTATATGAAGAACTGCTGGTTTCTTTGTCATTTGCATCTGTTTAAGACTAAAATAAGCTATTAAAGGTGGAAGATCTTAAGTGAGACAACGACAACTAAAATGAAGCAGAACATTTTGCTTCAGTAGTACGTGCTTCATCTGTAATAATAACTTCTTATTAAGAATTTGAGTTGGAACCTGTAGCCACTGTGGCCCTCTGGGATTCTTATTGCTCACCCCATACTAGAAAACTATTCCTTTTTGGTGCAGAATCATGTTGTTAGGTTTAATAGTTCTTATCCTTATCACAAATGCTTCATATGCAGGTGCAAATCATTCCAGTTCATGCCTAAGATCAGATAAGGCTAAAAGTACATATTCATCTATTTACAAATGGTCCAGATCACTCAAAACTGGATCCAGTTAAATCAAAATTGTATGAAAAAAAAAGACTCACCGTTGGCACCTCCTAAGCAGGTTTCTCTTAATAGTAAGAAACTGGGCACATCTACCACCTAACACGTTTGAGAATCAAAGGGCATGATGCAACTCCCCAAGAATCCCATACAGTTTCAGTAATTCCACTAGACCTCCCAGTGCACTCCCTTATAAGACTTTTTAAGTTTGTAAAGCATATGAACTGCCAAACTCCTATAACCCTTCATGGCTTCACCAGACTCCTCCAACACTACGACTGTTGCCTCCTTAAATGTATAGACTCTACTGCTAATATTTTATGAACGTGGCAGTTTCTGCTACTGTCGGTGATCCGCACCATGTAACACAGTTGTAGAGAGAGGTACTATCACCTTTCAGGCTTAGCTCCTTGTAGTTGTGTCCCCCAGCCTATTCCAGGATATAGAAGAAGCTTTGCTGCAGGAAAGATTTGAAATCACCTTAAAATGAGGCATCTACTAGATGTTCCCAGTGTTTTCTCAGGCCTATCCAGGTGATGCTTCAGAGTTTACAGCATCAAATACAACCTTAAATCAGAAAAAGTTGGAATGGTATAGAAAATGCAAGTAAAAAAAAAAAGCAATGATTCATTAATTTACTTTGGCTTTTATTTCTTTGCAGACAATATGAACCCAAGATATTTAATGTTTTGCCTGGTCAACTTAATTACATTATAATATACATGCATGCCTGCAACACATTCCAAAAAAGTTGGGATGGGGGCAAATTAGGGCCAGTAGTGAGGTAAAATAATTTAATAATGATATGATTTCAAACGGGTGATGTTAACAGGTAATTGTAATCGTGATTTAGTACAAAAGCAGCCTCCATGAAAGGATGTGTCTTTAAGGAACAAAGATTGGCAGAGGATCTCCAATTTGTCAACAAATGCATGAGAAAATTATTTAAATGTTTAAAAACAATGTTTCTCATAGAAAGATTGGAAGGGATTTGAATATTTCTCCCTCCACAGTGAATAATATCATTAAATGATTCAATGAATCTGGAGGAATTGCAGTGCATAAAGGGCAAGGGTGCAAGCCTAATAAGCTCAACAGCCATGATCTCTGATCCCTCAGATGGCACTGCATCAAGAACTGCCACTCGCTGATAGCTGATATAACCACATGGGCAAGGGATTACATTGACAAACCTTTGTCAAGCACTACAATACAGAGTTACATACACAAATGCCACTTAAAACTTTACTTTTACTATACAAGAAAGAAGCTATATGCTAACCATGTCCAGAAACAGCAACGACTTCTCTGGGCTCGGAGGCAACTGGGATGGACCATCAATCAGTGGAAATGTGTATTGTGGTCAGATGAATCAATATTCCAGATCTTTTTTGAAAGAACTTGACGCTATGTGTACCAGACCAAAAAAAAAAAATCCAGTCTGTTATTAGGAACAAGTCCAAAAGCCATATCATGGTATGGGGCTGTACCAGTGCCCTTGGCAAAGGTAATTCATACTTCTGTGATGGCAGCATTAACACCGAAAAGTACAGTGAGATTTTAGAGTAACATATGCAACCTTCAAGATGACATCTTTTCAGGGATGTCCATGAATTTTCAAGACAATGCAATACCACATTCTTCACACATTACAAATGCACTGCTGCGGAAGAAGAGGGTACGGGTAATGGACTGGCTTGCCAGCATTCTTCACCTGTTCCAAATAGAGGATAGGTGGAGAATTTTGAAACGTAAAGTGCAAACACAACGACCCCATACTATTGCACACCTGTGTTTGCATTAAGAATGGGCCAAAACAAAGTGCTGAATGCTTTATCATCCCAACAATTTTTTGCAATGTGTTGCAGGCCTGAAATGCAGGAATGGATATATATTAACAAATGAAATTAAGTTGACCTGACAAAACATGAAACATCTTGGGTTCATACTGTCTGCAATGAAATAAAAGCCAAAGTAAATTTAAGAATCCATGCTTTTCTTCCAAATCCCCCCTAAATCATTTCAACTTACTCTGATTTGGCGTTGTAAAATGATATATCAATAAACTGGATCATAGATCATTGGCTTAAGCTTCTCTTAGGGCAAGCAAACTTATTTTCAGCCTTGTGTTCAGAGATAGCATTTGCTAGGCACAATCCATGACAAGGACAGAAATCTAATAACAACAACTGTGGTTTATGTAAGAGAGCATTACGCCCAATCATGTTCTTTCAGTATCTTTTCATTCCCCTCAAGAACAGTGAACCTTTTCAGTAGAACTACAGGGTCAGTATGTAGCATTCCTTTGGGAAATGCACCCACCTTTCTCTAAGATGTACATATAATATTAATAACTGTTAGTTATATACTGTACATGCCAATGTTTTATTTAAGAGCTGATATAGACTACTGCCTGGATGGGATGCCAAAAAGCAATCTGGGAAATGGGTGTTGACTGTTTCCCAGATGAAATGCTAAGTAACCGTCTTAGAGCTGACCTGGACCATTGCCTGGAATGGCTGCAAAAATGGAGGAGGTTTCACCCTGAATGAGATATTAAAGGCTGCAAAGTAGGTCACCAACCCAGCAGTCAGTCCTCTGGGCCTCTTGAAAGCAGAAGGAGGCTTCAGCTGTGCCCAGCTACAGTTATAGGTGCCTGGTATTTTAGGGGACCTATACACCCCCAAATGATTTTTAAGCAACCTAGAGGTACCTGGCTGGGGGCCAGTGCTTCAGGAACCTTTCAGGGTCAATCTTTAGAAGGATCTCTGTCCTCTCAAGTGGTTGATCTTAGAGTTGGGTCTGGAGAAAGAGGTGTGGTAGGATTGTCAGCATTCAGGAAGCAACATTTAGTTAAACCAGAGTGAGGCTAGTTTTTTATTGTTTATTTTTAGCCTACATGACCTCAATCAATTCCTGTTACTCTGAGAAGTACCTGGTGTTTGTGTATTTATTGGTTTTGCAGGTGCTTGAGAGTGACCCCTGCAGTTCACAACAACACTCCAGTCTTTCCCCACTCTGATTCAAAATTGCACTGAAATAATGATCTCTTCCCATAGTACAGACTCTGACTGCATTGCTCCAACATGAGGCCTCATCTGCATGGTCACTACAGTATAGAGAAAGCCTTTCTCAGGTCTATACATCAAGTACCAGAACAATGTTGTGCATAGAGATGAGTAGGATTATATCTAGACAATAATTTACAACCTTCAGACAAGTCTAAAGCTTCTTTCCCAACATTTACTGTAAGTGACAATACACATACAAAGAGTCAGTTTGAATATCAAGATCTAGTTAATCTAAATTGGATCCATGCCTACCTGTTATGTGACTGGTTTTACACCTAACACCCATGCTTCAAAATACAGTATAAAAGGGATGAGAATACAAGGCATACCCACACTATTTATGCAGACTGTGACTAATGGAAGTGTGGTCACCAGGACACCACTAGTTCAAAAGAAAAAAACACTCCAATGCCTGCAAAGAAGAAAACAGAAGTTAATTTTGTGACACAATACAAATCAATAAAAAGAAACCATAGTGAAATTCATTCCAGTATAAAAATCTCCCAGTTCCAGATAGCTGGGGCAGGTGATCGAATGAGGGCTCGGATTAAACAGGAAATATACAATATATTTAGAGTGAGACCAGCCCCTAAAAAACTAGAGTTTAATGTGTTTGATTTCATCATGCCCAAGGCTTTCTCATCTCCTCTAGCAATATGACATTTAGCTAAGCAGATGGTTGTCAACTTGCTTAGGAGACTGGACTTCAGTTGTTAACATAAATTCTCTAATGCTGTAGTAGTGCTTTGGCCTATTTATAGTAAAGATAAAAAAATATTATAGGAGGTTCTTTAGGAATGCAATAGGAAAAATATATTTTTTCAGTTGTCGAATCTTCTTTGTTTTTACAAAGCAAAGCCTAACTATGCTTGACCTTAAGATATGATTGAATAACTGCAGTGTCAAATTATAAATATTGTGACACTAGAGGGTGTTGTCGCTCCTCAAACCCAATAGAGAAACACCCAAGACACCAGGTAAAAGCACCAAAAGGATCTTTTATTCCTTCTCTTCTAATAGTGGTGCCTTGAAGCACCTCCACCACCATACAAAGACAATAATAACAACACAATACACACAATCATTTTCCTCCTCTCTTCCCAGCAGCTCTGTCACACTCCCAGCATCTTTCTATTCCAGGAGCGTCCCAGCCGGGTTGAGCTGCCAGTCGCTCATCACACTATTTATCAGTAATAAAATTTCATGCAACATATTTCATTGCCTACAAGTATAAGGAGTGAGCAAGTCAAAACCGTAAACAACTATTGAACACGCTACCCCAATCCATCTTTGGACCAAGATCAGTTAGCAATGTAGACATTTGTCCTCACTTCCAGAAAAGAAGATTACAAAGTTAGCTTGTGACACACTGCAATGGCCTTTTAAATATAGGTGCATTTTGTAAGAATAAAAGTGCTCATAAAACTCAAATAAAAATTCAGATGTGCAAACATTTAGTTTGTTTTTCTTTTCACAGGAATAAAAAAAAAATAAAAAAAGAGGAATTTTGATCCTCACATGTATGGGGTGGCTGTAAAATCAGAAAGAGTTTAAAATTTTTAACAACTATCCTCCTTTGAGCAATAAAATATTCACCACAAATGCATTATATTCAAAGGAATTATGTAAAATTGGAATTACAGGTTGTGTCCCAGCCACATTAAAGTAGAAAATCACTAAACATACTTGGGCAAAACCCCAGTGGGCACTTTCCCATAGCAGCATAACAATTCAAGACATCTTCTGCAGTTACATTTTCAGTTTGTCATGTGCACAGTGCTTCAGCCTTCATTAGTGTGATTAATTCTTTAGACTTTTTTCTTTATCATATAAGGGAATTGCCGGCATAGAAATAAATAATTACATACAACCCTACATTTTCCTTTAAAAAAACAGCTGTACTGTATTTTGCTATAAATACATTTTTATATAACAAATTCTGTTAATGGTATTGGCCATTTTAACATTCTGCAGTTAGTTTAGGATTTGGAAAAAGAATCAGCAAAGGCATTTGGTTTGAGCGGTCAACAGAACTGAAAACAATGAAAACAAGTGGAAGCAGCATTACTTTAAATGTAAATTTACAAAAAGGGGTAAAAGGCAGGACAGGGCTTGATAAATTAACAATGTGTTAGGACGCGATGCATCGCTGTGTACGCATAATTATTGTGCTGTGTTACGAAATATTACAAAGTAAGCAATGTACATGTTTTAAAGGACACTAACTCCAAAATAATGCAAAATTATTAAAATAGTCGATAGAAATGTTTTGAAAGTGCTTGACAATGAATCCTGAAAGCAAACTGAATATATAAAATGTAGCATAATCGGTATGAAAAATAATATTTTTAACGTAAAATTTTGAGTAGCTCGTGTTATTGCATTTCTGGAGTTTCATACCTTTGCATTTCACCCAAGAGAGGCTTTTGTGCACATTTTCCAAGCCAGTAACATGAGCCCAGTCAAGCTACCGGATTTGGTTACACCTGTAAATCCCGCTGTCTTTCAGTTTGCCGTTTACCAGGGATCTAAGATGCACGGGGGGGAGGGTGTGGGTTATTTAAACTCCACCTCTTTCATACACTGATTGGGCATTTGTAAAATAAGGGCGCGGCCTCGTATCTGTCGACCAATCGTAAAATTCCACCGTCCCACTCCCCCCATAGTAGAGGCTTTGATACCTTTCCAGGCTTGGTTGAGCGCCATGGTTCTTCAACAATGAAAAGGTGCCTGTACCACGTTGTGCCATAAAAAAGGGTCGTTGGCTTGACTACGGTCTCATTTCCCGGGAGTCGTTGAAAAGTGTTACCGGTGCCCACATAAAAGGAGACTTGGGAGCTACCACCTCGAATACAGACTGCATGCCAGCATTCGTGTGTGCATTTTTATGGGCGGTTGTAATTGACTGAAGTATTGACGCCCCCTGTGGTGCGCTTTTGGTGTATCTTACAGCGTTGTTATCCTGGCTATGTTCATATGACAACAGTGTAGAATGGGACTGGATATTTAAAACGGACCAGCTGCTGCAAGCCGGACGAAAGGGATGTGGAGAAAGTAACGTGAAACGCAGGTAAATACTAAAAGGTGTGCAGAGCGAGTCGGATTAGTCGTGTTGAGTTGTACCAACGTCTGATTTTTGGCCAAAAACACTGAACCGTGAGATCTGTTTTACTGGAGTGCGCGCGTGTATATATATTTACATCTAAAAACGTATGTTGATGTGATAGACCTTTGTGACAGAGTGGTCAAACAAACGCCCACCCGTCGCTGTTTGTGTTGGATGAATTTGTTTCTTTTATGTTTGCACCCAGAGAACTTTGACTAGCTGAATATACTGTATGTGCCTGCATATACCAAAAATAATGTCTTGCATTCAGTTTGCAGGAGTTGATAGCTAAAACGAAATGATGTCGTTTGTGGATGTCATTATGTTTTTTTTTTTATCTGTACGACCTGTATTTGAAAGTTTTTCATTTTCGTGGGGTTCCAGTCTTTGAAGTTAAACATAATTTTTTTTCACTTTACTGTATAAAGATTTGTGGGCTATATTGCCAACTCGTCATCATGGTTAATTGGAACTTTTTAAACGTGGATTACATTAAACAGATATTTGCTACAAGGTATTAGTTGTGTTTAATGCTTTAAGGTTATTTTATAGAATACCTCTCCTAAGTAACATATTTGTCAAGGAAAATGTATGGCTTTGTTAAGAAATGGGTAGCATAAATGTGTTTCACGCAAGGACGCGTGTCTCTCCCAGGCTAGTGAGGATGCTCAGCACAAAGGTAACGTTGACAGGTCCAAGAACTGTTGAGAAGATACGTCGTGAAGGAAATTAGCCACAGGCAATGAGTATCGTAAAGAAAGTGTACGGGTACAGTCCATAATTTGTCTGTCTGTCTGTACGTTTGTCCGTGCCTGCGCACCCAATGTCTGTATTTTTGTCTCTATACTATTCATAATGTGGTTATGACTTACTGTATCTTTTTGAATATGCCATTGAATCGCTTGCATTTTCGTGTTAATCGCATCCTCCCACCTCCGAGCAACAAATCAAAGTCAATTAGTAGAATGAATCAATTAAATCCTTTATCTTATTTTCCCTCCACACACCCTTTTTTGTTAAACCTTATTTAATGAATGATAAGAAATGATCAATACATTACTGTATTCTGTTAATGTTTGTCGATGCTGACGCCCGCATGGGGTAACACCTTGCCACAGCAGATCTGTAATATGTTGTTTGTTGTCCTTCACTGTGATTTTTAGATAAAATCATTATCATTTATTATCAACAATAACAAGAAATGCATAATAAATTAAGATAGCTAGTTCAGGTTAACGTAACGTCAAATCGTACATGGGGGATTCTTGGTTTGTCACGGTTCTGTCGAAAAGTAACTGTGCGCCTCCGCGATGTCAAGCTGAGTTCCAATTTGTTATTCCAGTCTTTGATTTCATTCAGGATCATTATGCTTTAGTATTGTACTTAGTCTTGCATAATGCAGTTTTTAAATATTTTTATTGTAGTAATTTCGGCCCTTTAAATAACGTGCAGAGGAACCTGTTGGAAATACAACATCCTATCCGAGAGGGAACAAAAACGACCATATGAAACCGAACAGAAGAAAAACTGTTATCAGATGCTTTAATTATTTTTCTTGGGGCACTGATCTAGCGTCATACAAATGGAGATGTCCATAAAAATAGATTTATTTTTGTTTTTATGGCTACAGGACTCATTTACAGGCAGATTCTTGGTCTTTTCGTGTGCAGAGTGGTAAGGGTTTTGTGTTGGATTTACTGTAGATTCATTTACATCCTAGCCACTTTGAGGTACTGTACATTTATACCTATTCCATTTACATTTACTTATTTGGCCGATGCCTTTATCCAAGTCAACTTAGAACATTTATGATACAATTAGTTACATTTGTTTTCCGATTGGAGCACAGGCAGGTCAAGTGACTTGTTGTCATGGTCACACAGTGTCAGTAGTGGGATTTGAACCCAGAACCTCAGGGTCTGAAATCCAGAAATTAACTACTACAACACACTGCCTGAATTCCTTTGTGTACAAACCTGTATATTTCCCTGTAATAATGCTATTCGATTCATACTGGATTGTTAAATACTTAGTGAAGCTTAGGAATGTTGCAATACGTTTGATTTGTTTTTTTGTAGAAATCTGCTATGTTCTGAAGATGCAAATCTTTGTAAAAGAAAACATGATTACATTTTCTCATGTAGTTTTTTTCTTGTGTTCTTCTCCTTGCCCTAATTAGGACTCTCTATATGTCTGTATTTCCTGCACCTTGGCAATTTCTTAGCAATTCCCAACTCCTTTAAAGGCGGAGAACCACAATTTTCAAATACATAATCATTAGCTGGTATACAGTAATACTACTGGATGCAACCTAGCAGTTAACAGGATCGCTTGAGTGTCATATTGCATGTATCATAGTGAATAACTTTCAACTACTGTGGAAATGGAAACTCTGACAGTCTGTTATTTTCAAACAGTTCCTGTGAGTATCTGAATATATAATTTTCATCCTTTATATATATATATATATATATATATATATATATATATATATATATATTTAGTCAAGCTAATGATGTACTATAATTATGTATAGGCTTCAGAGTTAATCTATGACCAGTTTGTTCTGATGAATAAGTATTCATAAAGGGATTAATAAAGTGTACCAAATACTAACAAAAAAACTTTACCTACCCAAGTTTTAGAATAAGAAAGAGAATTCTGATGGAAGCAAGTCTGAACATCACCACATTGATAGTAAAGCACTCCTGTACTTTTATGGGATAAAGTATTGTGAAAAGACAATGAAAATTCCACAGTTGGGTTAAATGGGGAATTTAACGCTCGGGGCAGTTGGCAGTACTGCTTTATGTAAAGCAATCCATCCAACTAAAGTACATTGGCATGCTGTTAATCCATGTACATTCAGACATATCTATGCAACAATTGGAACACTATAGCAATAATGATAATGCCACCTGATGATTTTGGGATGGCCCTGCCAAACTGACCAAGATCAAATGCTTTGCATCGTGCTAACCGTGGCAAGGTGGCAACCAACAAGATCATTAAGAAATAACACAAATATATTGTTGTATTCGGTTCTGTTTTGATTCTTCTAATTTGGAAATCCCTTTCACAGTTTGTCGTAGGCAGGTCGAGAAAGTTTGAGCCCCACCAAATTTTTCAGAAGTACACATTAAGTCAATTTTATGTATGATTTCAATGGTTTTCTACATACCTTATTTTGATTGTTGTTAGAAGAGTATCAGAATGAAATTAGCTTGTCAGGTACGCCCTTGCACAGGCAGAGCCCATCAGCCCACTTTTATATATTAGTGATGTCATTGCAGTCAAGATTAAATAAGTGCGTTCATCGTTTTAGTGAGGCATGAATTAATGAATGTGTCTTTCTTTCTTCTATATCCCATATGGATGTTGGGTCAAATGGGTCAATTTTGGTGAAGTTGCATTGTTTTCTGTTGAACAACCTTCTGGAGCCACTGTGTAAGCATCTCTTGTTAATTCCGGACTGCTCGAGATCAGGTACTTGCTGAGTGTGAGGTTGTCTTGTGCTCAACCACCTCTGTGTGTTGCTGCTCTTATTGGTAGTCTTTCATAGCTGCTTATACTGTCACTATATCTAGCACACTTTGAAGTTTATGATTCCAAGTTCTCACTAATGCATCTTTCAAGCCTACTGTTGACCTAGTTTTCTTGAGCAGTACTTAGTGTGATATTTCTTTCTGCTGTCCTGTTAAAAATCATTGCAGACAGAGTACATACAGTTTGAGTCCAGTTTTCTTCTGGATTTTTGTAGTTAACGGAACTGCTGACTCCTACATTTCAGTATACAATTGCTGTACTTTGAACATTTCCATTATTTTTAACAATGTATTGACTTAAGTATTTGTTCTCTAGCAGATGGATGCCCTCACCATACCATTGCTATACCTGGCCAACATTTTGCTACTCTTCTCATTCAGACCCTTTGTTGGACTCATGATTAATATGCAATTTTTTTCTAAAGTCACTCCATTTGAATAGACCTTGAGTAAATTTATGTTAGTTTTAATGGTATATCGACTCATAGTACAACAATGAGTGTCTCTTGACAGTATTGCACACAGTATGTGTAAGTAGTGAGTTAGCTGGACATTTTATTTTTTTAAATATGTTACCTCTTGTGTTGACCACCTTAAGATTTTGCAAAGAAAATATGTTACTTAGCAATTATTCAGTCATAGTGCTACATTATTTGTGTTTTGTTTAATTCTCATTGGGAAGGGAGTGTGAACAGCTGTTTAGATGACAGCAAGATGCTTGAATATATCTGAATTTAAAAGAGTCTGGCATCTGTTTGTAAATGGATTCTGATGCAGTATAAATAAGTGTACACTGTCCCTATTTGTTATGCCGTTCAGGGCTTGAATTTCATGCATGACAAAATGGGAGCTTCCCCCAAGTGTAACAAGTACAGTGGAACCTCGGTTCACGAACATCTCGGTACACGTACAACTCAGTTTACGACCAAAAAGTTTGCCAAACTTTTGCCTCGGTTTACGACCACACACTCGGTATACGAACAAGCCAGTTTCTCTTTAGGTTAGTACTTGTTCAGTCTCTCCCTGTGCATTTCCTGTGCAGCGAGAGAGCACGACACACACACACACACACACACACACACACAGGTGCGTGTGAGAGGCACACACACACAGAGGCGTGCGACAGAGGCACACACACACAGGCACTCCAGGCTTGCAAAAGAGACACCCGCACACACGAGAGAGACAGAGAAAGAGAGAGCGAGCAAGCTAGAGAGGGAATGCTGGACGCATAAGGTAGAAAAGGCTTGTTTTTGTTTTCAGTTTTGTTTACAGCGATCAGTTCATAGTGTGCATTATGTTCAGTGTTACTTTTCTTGGTGGTTTATTAAATTACGGATTTTTCAAATGTTAATTTTTTTCCCCCTGTGCTTAAAACTCATTAAAAAAAAGTGTTTTTAGCGAGCGTTTCCTAGCACTATAGTGCAAACTATTGCAGTGTTAGTTTTCTCTGTTCAAGGTTTTCTCAGTGTTATTCAATGTTTTTACATTTAGTTTACTATTATGCTGTGCATTCTATGGTATAATGAACTATATTTGTGCTTAAAAACTAAAAAATATATTTACATACAGTTCGTACGGTCTGGAATCGATTAATTGTATTTACATACAATCCTATGGTGGAAATTGCTTCGGTTTACGACCAGAGTTTTGGAACGAATTATGGTCGTGAACCGAAGTTCCACTGTAATTGGAATGGGGTGGATTTTATCATAGGATTTATAAAGAATGGTATGATTATCATGGACTACACAATATAAGACGTACACATACCAAATATTTATTGACATTTTCTCGGAAGTACAATATATGAAAACTAAATATTGCTTAAAATCAACACTATAAGTACAATTTCAAACATTATACTAGCATTGTTGCTTGAATAACTGAACACCATTCAAAATGTTTTAATTTACACAAACTCATTTATAAAAACATACTGCTCATACCAGATTTGGTGGAAAAATCAATTTATCAGGTTTGTAACATTTGTTGTTTGGAGATTTAGGTTTGCATCAGTGTATGAAGAGTACATTAGCTGGTTAATAACACTTATGAAGAGTAATTTTTAATGAGCAAGTGAAATTATTTTAAAATTTAAATGTTATACACCTGATGTTATTTTCCAAAGCTTTCCCGCCTTCTTTTTTTTTTTTTTAATTTGTCCTAATTTTAAGACTGCCTTTGTGAATTCAAACTTTGTCAATTTAAGATTTTTATTTCAGAATTGCTATAAAACGTTGTGCGCAGACTTTGATTTATGGTGGGTTATTAATGTAGAATTTGAACTGGACTGACAGCAAGTGCAAAATTTAGTTCTAACTTTGGACAACTTTTTATTTGCACTAAATACATTTTATTTTAGATTGATATGTAGTTGAGTGCATGAGAGATTTATGGCTTATCTATGTTTGAATCCTTACTTGTGGCAGGAATAGGCATTGACTCCAGTGACCATGGTCAGAGAATGGATGTAACTGTGTTCATAGCAATTTAAGGATGAATATGAGGATTCTGTTTCTCCATCACAACCATGTATGGCATGGTAGTAAATAGCAAATAATCTCAACACTTCGTCAACTCTGTCAACTTAGAGCTGATTAGTTAGATTGTCATGCTCTCAAAGGATGCACGCATCACCTATTTTTATTTATAAAATTGGCAATACTGTAATTTAAAGCTTTTTCCCCCCCCTCTTTAATAAGTAAACCATGCAGGAGTTCGAAGAATAGGCAGGATACATGCACTTCCACACTGAAATTGAAGCCCTGGCATAGTTTTTTTTAACAACATTCATCTATTTGGACAAAGCAACACATTATCATTCTTGTATATTATGGATGTAGTGTATTACAGAGAAATTGTTCAATAAATGACAATCCAATAATAAATGAAAGTGTAAAAGTAAGTTTTCAAGACTAAAGTAGACTAACTGTGTTAAATTTCCAAATATGGCAAATGTTCTATATATGTGGGTGGTATTTCTGTCTAAGTGTGTTGGCAAGTACATTGTATATGTTGGTTACTGTTTATCTCTATTGATTTTATTCTATTGATTTTTAATACTCAGACCCAGATAAATGTGTCTTTGTGGAATAAATAGCATTGTCTTGAATGTCACATTTTCATCTGCCTACACTAAACTGACTGAAGAGTTGGATTGGGAGACTGAAACTTGTACAGGTGGTCCAGATCAAATTATGCAGATCCAGATTGTCTGGATGACTTCGATTTTTGCGGGGACGATTCCAGTTCGGCACAAAGACGATTCTTCATGTTGTCATTTCGCACACTTCTCAATGGTCGGGATATTTCGGGTGATTTTCAATGTAATAAACTTGATAAGTTATAGCGTAATGAAAATCGCATAATTAGATCTGGACCACCCTATACATTTTCATTCATTGACTGAGCTTGTGGTTCGTTTCTTCTGTGCAAACGGCGTAAATGATAGACAGTACGTACAGTATGTGAATTTATAGGTAGTGCAGGGAGGATCACATTTTTGGTGAGGCTTCTTCTAATGAGTTGCCAAGATCTGCTTGTTTGCATGTAATCTCCAGGTTACTTTGATTTTTAGTAATGTACAGCATATACTGTAGATGAATGTCAATGTTTTCAACTTTAGTTTAACTGTCTATAATTGATGTCACTTGGCTTTTCATTCAGTACTCTTCTTACTCAATTTTGCATTTTCTTCATGCACACTTGAATTATAAAATGTGCTCACACACCATGGATGATGTGCCAGTCCATTATACTTAATATACCCACAATCACATGCTGGACTATGGCTCACCATTTAACAATGCCATTTCAAAACTGATCACTAAGCTCTTATGTTTAGGTCTTAGTACCACCATCCACAACTGAATTTTAGACCTCCTACATAGCAGACCCCAGCATGTGTAACTAGCAGCAAGCCTTCCTCCATGCTTATCCTCAACACTGTTCAATACTGTACCCCTTTAGACTCTGACTGATATTCATCAATGACTGAGTGGCCAAATAGTAGAAAAGCTTATTCCCACCTCTCAAATCTTTTTAATGCATGCTTTTAACACTTTTGCAAAAGATATTGCCTGGTGTGGTTGGTATCATTGTGCAAGCATGTGCTCTGGACATCCTGGGGTAGAGTGATGTACGTAGCATGAAATCCAGTGACAAGAACTGTACGAGTATTCTCATAGGTATGTAAAAACCTGCATGTGTGTGAGGTTGAAATTTTATTGTGCATAGTTTAGGGTGCCAGCCAGATTCCACACGGCTGCTGATCAGAAATGAGCACGGTATATCTTGGCTGTCATTAAGATATTTCAGCAACACCTTTATTTTCTCAGAGGTCTGAAGAAAATCTAGATGTCTCCATCTTTAAATACCAACCAATATGTTGTAGGTGTGCAGTGAAATCTGTTGCCTCTGGTTGCATTACTTCCTGGTATAACATCGGCTCCACTTAGGACTATAAAGCACTACACAGAGGATAGTGAAGGAGACACAGAATATTACTGATTAATAGTTGCCTTTTGCCCAGTACTGTTGATGGTATTATATTACTGTTACTAGGCTATTGGAGACATGCAAGGAAAAATGTCATTGTACTGTGTAAATATAACAATAAACATCAACTTATAAAATGAGTGCTGCAAAAAGAAGGAAAAAAGTCATGGCTTACAGAGGAGTGCGGTTATGAGTACAGTCATGTTACCTGCATGAACGAACAGGCTGAATCAGCTGGCGACTGTGATGTAGTTACGACTTTGTTTAAGCATTCACGGTTTGGTGTAGATTTCACAAAGAAGTTAGAAACCAGCTTAGCCAAAATAAAAAGTACAGGGGTGATTCCAGGAACCTTTAAAAATAAATGTAATGCAAACAAAGTAGACTCTTAACTTCATTCATGATTGCTAATGAAAAAAGATACATTTGAAAACATTATAGACTCCGTTATTAACTTCTTGAAATCTCTTCAGTTTTTTTTTTCTTTCTACTCCCGACTTGCCAGTGCAAGAAAACCCCCACATATTATACAATATGCTGTTTTATGCGTCTTGATATCTAGTTATGCAAGATTTTATTTTGGGATCCCCCCCTATTTTTGGCCTTCTGAACCTGAAAAACCGCAATTTTTAAGCCACTTTTTACCATATTTTGTGTAAGAAATTATACCCTTATGATGAAGAGAAAATAGGTGTCTTCAGCAAAAATGATCAGAATGGCTTGGAAGTTGTGCATACCACATTAACCAACCCCAGTGGTTCATTCCCTACTGATATACCGTTTAAGGGGTCAAAGTTACAACACTTCATATAAAATGGTGATTAGTAATATAGGCTTGTGAAATATTGTTTTATGCTGTTTCAAGGTTGCTGATCGTGAATATAATATTTTTGATTCTGCTGTCCTCTAACAGCCACTCCCAGAAGGTTTAAAAAACAACATATTTCAAACATAAGCATGTGAGATATGATTTTAGACTATTTAAAGGCCAATTATTACAAATATGATGTTATTTTTGATCCTTTACTTGGGATCTAGCCCAATATGATCATCTATCAGCAAATTTCTATTACAATTGAGAACATTCAAATTGATGCACACATTATATTATTTCAAATATTTGATGCAACTTATTATTATATGCTTCTATCTCATGAAGTCAATTATTACATTTTTTTTATGAACACTTGAAATTAGGGCAGCTTGTGTTAATTTAGACTTTGTATAATGTGTGTTTTTTTGTTTTTTTGTTGGTGTATTTTGTCATTGACTGAGAGTAAAGCATAAATCATTATGCATAATGGTGCCTGCGCCACCACCACCTACTCAAAGCATCATGATGCACCAACATTGATGGACTGAAAGCCAGAAGTCTACGTAACCATCATCATCATCATCAAGTCCTTCCGTGAGAACCGTAAATACAAAGAGGACTGTTTGACTTATGTTAGGTAGATTGCCCAGAGGGGACTGGGCGGTCTCTTGGTCTGGAACCCCTACAGATTTTATTTTTTTTCTCCAGCTCTTGGAGTTTTTTTTTGTTTTTTCTGTCCACCCTGGCCATCGGACCTTACTCTTATTCTATGTTAATTAATGTTGACTTATGTTTATCTTTTATTGGGTCTTCTATTTCTCTATTAATTTTGTAAAGCACTTTGAGCTACATTTTTTTGTATGAATATGTGCTATATAAATAAATGTTGATTGATTGATTGATTGATTGAAGAGCCCAAATAAAATGTTGGGGGCTCCAACTAGGCAACCCTGTTTGCTAATGCAACAGGAAACAAAAATAGCAGGCACACAAAGGCACTATAGTCAACAAGGTAGGGTAAGGGGGCTGTAGAGAGCGGTCTGGCTTCATGGTAGGGTTGCTCGTCTCCTAAATGAGACACCTCCTTCTGTGAGTGCCGTGGTTGTATAGCTCATGGAATGGAAGATGCAGGATCAGTTGCCCTCATTGGGCATTTTCTCAGAGCTGTGGGTGGGTACTAAAGGCAAGTAGACAGTAGTTGGCAATAATGTCCCCGGTGTTGGAAGTGCTTACCTCTGACAAGCATGCATGCACATGTGTGATAATGTATTCAACAACTGTTGGCTTTAATGTTTTATGTCAATTACAGATAATATATAGAGAGGCTGTATATTAAGAAGCATTACAAGATGTTGTAAATTATATACAGAAGCCTACATTAGTATGGCCTTTGAAACAGTCTGTCTTCCTATAGAAAGGTAGTAAGTAGTGCTCCTTAACAAAGGGAGTTTGCTATGGTTAGTTGTCTCAAACTTCCGTTCTTAAAGCTATTTTAAACCAAATTTTACATTTCTTGAGAAATGACCGAATCATTAATATTTTAGACATGATTGTCAGAAGCATTATAGGCTGAATGTTTATTTCACACTGAGGAAAATGCCTTGATTCAATCCACGTCATCCTGGGGTCCCAAGAACCTAAGGGCTGATTAGTATGTACTGTAAACTATATTATAGATATATTAAGACAAAATCTGTAGTTAGCATGCAGAAGCATTTACTCACTAGTACAAAATGTGAGCATGTATTTGTGTTTACATTCGGTTACGTCTACTAACATTTGTGTAACGTAATCAAAGTATATTTTGAATTTTTAAAAGTTGATTGAATTTATGTGTACTAAACAAAATGGCTAAAGTGGCTAGTCATGATTTTTTTCCCCTCTGTTATAAAATCCTTCAGTCTAAATTGGGATGAGATGTCGATCTCAATTCCAGCATAATTTCATTTCTCAGAAAATATCCTTTTTGAGGACAGTTCAGTACTATTTTTCAAGATGAAAAGTTTTCTGTTAATTTGTGTGTCAAACAGCTGGGTACCATCATTAACTTAAGCCTAAAGCCAACAACAATTGTCTAACATCAATGGTGGTGTTTATTTGCACATGCTGGTCCTTTCTGCAGGCCACCTGTGTAAATGAAGGAATCAAATGTAGATTACATGCCAGTATAAGTATGAACAGTCAGACAAAAGGGCACATCTAAAACTGGACTTTTATTCTATCACTGTAAATTCAGATAAATGCAGTGTTTAGAATCTACTTCTTTTGGGTGTTTTGTTCAACAGCTACAGCAGTATCTGGCTTCACAACTATTACGTGGGCCTTTAGAGTTTATATGGTGGTTACCCACATTCCCTTTCTCCATTTTCTGCATTTTTGTTTTTAGTTTTATTTGTATATTAATTCTCTTATTAAATTATTCATTCTTTGGGAATATCTTAGGAGTTCAGATCTATTTATGTTATACCATCATACCTGCTTCCATTCATGTCATCTTTAGCTTCCTTTTCCACTTCCATCCAAACTTCACCCCCTCATTCTTATCATGTCATCACCTCCACAGTAATCCTTTGTCTTTACTGTGAATTAATCATCTTCACCCTCATATCCACCTGATTATTATGCTCTCATTTTTGCTCTTCTTTCAACTCAGACCTTCCTTCCATATACAGTGAAGCTCTTTCTACATCTGTGTACTTTCATAGGCCTTTTCTGCACATTTGTAGCAGTCTTAATTTATTTAATGTTAGAAGTTCTCTATGCAAGTGTATTTTATAGTCTTAAATTATAGAAAATAAAATAACCAAAAATATATAGAAGGCAGTGCATCCACTAGATTTAAAAATAAGAGATTGTTGGAAGTATCAGCAGTAGAAAGTTGCCAGTTTTCAGTATAACATCATTTAAAAAAAACAAACAACCTAGTTTCTACTTTTGATGGCAAGAAATGTGCTCATTGTGTTAATTGGCAACTGTAAACTAAACCAGTATGAGTAAGTGTGGATGTGTCGGTGAGCTTTTCTTGTGATGGATTAGCACCCTGTCCCCTGATTGGGGGCTGCATTGTGCCAAATGATGCTACAAGTGTCTCTACAAGCCTAAACAGGATTAGGCAAGTTCATTTATGGATGGATGAATGAATTCAGTAAAGACTGACTTCAAGTACAGAAAGTACTGATATCATGCAGTTCATGACATAGAAACAAGCTATCACAGCGACACATATAATTAAAACATAAAGGGTAACATTTTGTTTAGATGCTAAGATATTTCAGGACATGTTTCGCATTAAACCCTTTTATATTTTGCATTCTGTAATGTAATAGGTTTGAAAATGGTATTAACTAGAGATGCACAAATTTAAATTTTTTTTCTTTAAAAAAAATTTGTCTTATTGGGCTCCTGTATAACTAGACGCGGAGAAGCCACATGTTCTATATTAAAGTGTTAACTTTTAAACTATAACAACAACAATATTTATTTATATAGCACATTTTCATACAAACAGTAGCTCAAAGTGCTTTACATAATAAAGAATAGAAAAATAAAAGACCCAATAAGAAAACAAAATAAATCAACATTAATTAACATGTAGGGGTTCCAGACCATGAGACCGCCCAGTCCCCTCTGGGCATTCTACCTAATATAAATGAAACAGTCCTCTTTGGATTTAGGGTTCTCATGGAAGGGCTTGATGATGACCACCTTTTTCATTTTTATTAAAAAAAAAAAAAGCTGTAGGCTTGTTATTCAGTAAGCTTAAAATACTAAAATAAATACAATTCCTTTAAAATGCATACATTATTAAGTAATAATATATGTAGAGAAAATACAATATTTACCCATAACAAGTCTTTTAAAGAAAATGCTTCTCATAATTTTTAATAAATAAAAAAATGCTTCTTATATTGGTGTTTCTTCTGTAATATACTTATATGAAACAAAGCTTAATTTATGAAGTAATCTTTACCATCTGCTAAACTAAAAAGTATATATTCTCATACATTGATTCAATTAATTACATGTAGGCAGTGTTTAACTGCTAAACATACATGCACTTACAGGTGTTAATCATTTCTATTTATTAATTGTTCGTCAGCTTTTTTTACTGTTAAAATATATTTTTAATATATTTAGAAATTTCTTTTCAACAGTGTACTTGCTAGACAGTCCTAATTCTTGAGGTGTAATTATAAGTATGGATTACCATTTTAATTATACAGTACTTGTTTCTTACCAAAACCTGTATACTGTATAAAACACACAAATAAATATTAAACACAGTACAAACCTTTAAAAAATCTTCAAATCTATGAAATGCTCATAAAATGTTTATCAAAAATATACAAGGCTGAAATGCTTAACCTAGTTTACGAGTAAAATAGACACATTTTGCTGTTAAGCTAACAAGCCTATTGTTTACTTAACAGCAATTTTGAATTCTTCTTTTTCTCTTCTTTTTAAAATGCAAGATCCTGTGCTTAACACAAGCTTGTTTATTGTCTAAACTCGGAAAAGCAGTGTTAATTTTAATTAAAAGACACAAAAAGTATGAATTTATTTACAGTAGCTTTTCTTGCCATTTGTCTAACTGCATAGTATGGCTCCTTTGATTCATTTTTCTCAGTTTATTACTCCACTTTCTTTAATGCCTAATATTCTACTCTTCTGTCTTTGTGGTGAAGTCTACGCCTACTGCTCCCTGTTTACAAGAAGTTCCCAGCAAAAAAAAAAATGTGTGCTCTTGCTCATGTACCATAATACCACAACAACTAAATAACCATAATACTCAGAAAAGAAGAAGTAGAAAATCATTTGTGGTGATTGGTCTATTTACTAATCACCGAATGAGTCCTTTTAAAGTGAAAATTGGCAGAGCATCACTAGTAACACCTTATTTGTTGTTCAGTTTAAACCTTGTAGGAAAACCTCTGAAATGATCATCTTCCATTTTTAAAACTGTTGGCTAGAAAATGAATTACACCAACACGTAAGGTTAGTCTGTACATGCTGGCTTTTAATGTTTCCACCACAAATCCTGAAAGATAAAAGTTGACTCCATGTTAGCAGTGAAAGAATGAACCCTCTTTTTGTTCATGGACAGATTTTTATGATGTTGCAGATATGTTCATCTGGTTTTTGTGTCCATAGAAGATTTTGAATCATTTATTATGGGAATCTGTCTTGTACTAGTAAGTTGTACTATATAAGAGGTGTTGCTTTCCTACATGATGAAATAAGGAAAAACCTGGTACTATAGGTGAGGTACATATTTTGTTGAATACATTAAAGACTGGGGCAAACATCTCTCTATTATAAAAAAAAAAAAAATCTTGGAAGGGAGACTAGGGAGACGAGACGTGATCTTCTCGGAAGACACTTAAAAGACCCGTGAGACAAAAGTGATTGGCCACAGAGTGTCTCGCAGGGACCTTAAACGTGAGACTTGGTGCCAAGAGATTGTCCCAGGACCGTCTCATGGGGACTTGGAACATGAGATTCTTGCAAGCCACGCACTACTTACAACCATTTTCAAATTAGACCACGGTCATCAAAACTGTAAAGGCTTCTAGCAGACGCAGATCCTGTGCTCTAAGTTCATATAAAGCATATAAGGACAATACGTTCTAGATGAAACGTCAACGACTAAGTGAAGAAGAAAGAGCAGCGCGGAGAAAAGAGACCCAAAAGTGTTGGAGAGAAAAAAATGCAGATAAGAGATTATGAAAGCAGTGGAATTTGAAAGGCTCATAAAATCGATGGCGCGATACATGTGCAGAGAAAGCTAAAGAATATGAAAGCAGTAAAATTCGAAAGTATCAAAGTAAGGAATAAAGATCGCATTAGCGCAAACAAATGGTTATCAACAAAATAACAAAAAAGTTATTACTCAAAAAAAGGGAAAATAATCATCACGGACCAGGTGTAATTGAAAAAATAGCAGGACAAAGTGAGGTCAGAAGGAAAAGACAGAGTAGAAAACAAAGTAAAACGTCATAAAGAGGTTAAAAAACGAGGGGGCGAAACACAAGCAGAGCAGGTTAGTGATAATGAAAACGGTGGAATTCAAAAGACACAAAAAAAACGTAGGTGCAGTATACATGCAGAGCAAGTTACAAATTATAGAAGCAGAAAAATTCGAACCTATCAAAAAAAGATAGTAAAGATCGCATTAGCAATAACAAAGAGAAATTATTACTCAGTGAAATAACGGAAAGGTGAATAGAGATCGGCTATATGGACATAGGTGATATGTCACAAGTATGGAAATATTGTAAGGCTTTGAAGCTCAAGTCAGAGACTTATAGATCGTCTAATTCGTGTTGCCATCAGGGAAAAGTAGTGTTTCTACACAATGAGGAGGCGCATCCAAGAGAGTTAAAAGATTTGATGTTTGGGGAAGTGAAATCCACAAACAGTCAGTCAGTCATGGATCTTGAGAGGTGCTGCAAAGAAGAATGGGCAACACTGGCCAAGGATAGGTGTGCCAAGCTTGTGGCATCATATTCAAAAAGACTTGAGGCTGTAATTGCTGCATTGCGTACATCGACAAAGTATTGAGCAAAGGCTGTGAATACTTATGTATATGTGATTTCTCAGTTTTTTTATTTTTAATAAATTTGCAAAAACCTCAAGTAAACTTTTTTCACGTTGTCATTATGGGGTGTTGTGTGTCGAATTCTGAGGAAAAAAATGAATTTAATCCATTTTGGAATAATGCTGTAACCTAACAAAATCTGGAAAAAGTGATGCGCTGTGAATACTTACCGGATGCACTGACTTATATATATATTATACACATACACATATGCATACACCCACATATATAATAGAGAGTGAGTAAATTTATGTACGCATTTGTTTTAATGTGGACCATTTGCATACTTTAATTTTAATTGTTATGCACTATGTGTACTACTATATATTTGTTGGTACATGTCGGACTGTAAACATATATTTTTAATTGTACTGTAAGATGTAATGGCACTAAGTTTAAACTGAAACTAAACCGTTTCAAACTAAATCATCAATCAAAAAACCCAGTGTAGTTAAATCATCTGGTGGCAGGATCATCAAATGTTCTTTTTAGAAGGTAAAAAGAGTTTCTGAAGGTATATTTATGTTTTTATTATTAGGTCTGTTTATTTTTTAAGTGTAACATGTAGAAATTGTAAAGAAGAAAAATTCTAATTGGCAACAGAATTAATCTTTCTAATTTAAAATGAATCCATGTTACCAAGACAGAAAAAATATTTACCTTTTGAAAACAATTGCCCTTTATATAGAATATTTTATAATAATGATATAATTACTTTAAGGCTGAGCGTTCAAAGGCACTTAAAGCAAATATAGATATGAGATCAGTGACAGAGGGCTATTAGGTACTGGCAAAACGCATACAGAATTTGAAAAAAATGGTTGACTCAGCAGCAGAGTGATTTTGATATTCAACAGAGTGCACAGATATTATTAAAGAACAATGACAGAAATGTGCCTCATTAAGTGTACTTTTAAAAACAGAAACAAAAAATTCCTTAACTAGACTGTTACCATTGTGCTGCTCTGCCTCACTCTTCCTTGCAGCTGTTTCCTTTTATCTTAAGCTTGTTCACTTTAGCTGCCCACATCCAATTTAAATATGTAAATAGGGAAGAAGTATTTTATTGCAGTGTCCCTCATCCTACTCTCTAAAGAATACATTACAGTTCATTTTGTATCTAAATAAATTCAACAAAGTCCTGTGATCTATCTAGGGAATTTTTGGGGTGAGTTTTCCACATCTGTATTTGTGCCACAGTTCTGAGTGAAAAGTTATATGATAAGTGTAAGAACATTAGAGTGTATCTGTTAGTGTAAGTCATACTATGAGTTGGGTGTGTGTCTTTGAACAAATTTGAATTATTTTGGTATCTGACAATAGGGCAAAAGGAGATTGTTGTCTGCAACATCTTTGAAGATTTAGTGAGTATGTCCTGTGGGAATGTGACACAGATAGGATTTAAATATTGAGCAACAGGTTAAAAAAAAAATATTGATTTGAATTATATACTATAGGACAGGGGTCCCCAAGTACAGTCCTGGAGGACCATAGTGGCTGCAGGTTTTTATTTTATCCCTTTGGTTAATTAGTGACCATTTTTGCTGCTAATTAACTTCTTTTGAATTGATTTTCATTAACTGACTTTTTTTTTTTTTAAGGATTTGTTCTCCTCAATTTCTTTATTGTTCCACTGAATTGCTTCATTTCTTCCCTTAAATGGCACCTAAACAGAAATGAAATGTGAAATGAGTGAGCCAACAGAAGAACAGCTAAGTCAGGAACTCAAGCTCCAACCAGTTGCTTAATTATGTGCTGGGTCTTGCTGTTAATTAAATCCATTCTTTAATTTCATGGCTTTTTGCTGGTCTTGTTGTGCAATAGCATACATTTCCAAAATTGTTGGTTTTCTGTTTTCTAAGAGCATTGCTAAAATGTTTTGGGGATTTTTCTTTTTTTCAGATATTGTATGATGGACACAGTTTGCTGGTCATGTTTTGGATCATTCTATATCTCATTATTGTTTGGTAGCTAAATAAGGAAAAAGAAACTGTTAAGAGGTCTGAGTCTTCAAGAGCAAGTCAATTATAATTCAAAAGACGTTAATTAGCAGCAAAAACAGGTCACTAATTAAGAAAAGGGTTAGAATGAAAAGCTGTAGCCACTGTGGTCCTCCAGGACTGGACTTGGGGACCCCTGCTATATGAAGCAGACTTAAGAAAATAAGTAATACAAACTAAGTTCTAGTATCTAGAAAGTTAGAATTGATTTTTATATATTAGAATTAACACTTGAATCCCTGAAGCCTGCGAAAAATGATTTGTCAGAGACTCAAATCAAATGTACGTTTTTATTATTTATAGTAACGATAATAGCAGCCCACCACTCAAAGCACTAACGAACTAGCAGTTTTTACTCCTGCATCAGCGTAGATATCTGTGAGACCGCCACTTTTCCACTATGAAACACGCAAACACACACTTGCATGCAAACGTCTTTACTTCATATCGATTAATGTTTGGGTTTCAGTTTTCACATATTGACAGCAACATGTAAATTGAGTAATTTATTTTGCTTCGGGTTTTATCCTTGAATACAAGCACACTTGTTTTGTTATACCTTTTTGTGAAAGTTTTTATTTGATATTTGGATTTCAGTCTTCCCATTTTACACTGTTCACATCAACATTTTGTCATTATTACTATAACATAAGAACACATTTTCTGTTTTTGTTATGTGTTCAACATTTCTTGCCTCGCATAACATGTCATCCTACATTACACAGATCATTGTAGACATGGAACACACATTAAATATATGTAGTTCAAATAATGATACAGTAATCCCTCCTCGATCGCGGGGGTTGCGTTCCAGACCCCACCCCACCGCGATAGGTGAAAATCCGCGAAGTAGAAACCATATGTTTGCATGGTAATTTTAATATATTTTAAGCGCTTATAAACTCTCCCACCCTGTTAACATTATTAGAGCCCTCTAGACATGAAATAACACCCTTTAGTGAAAAGTTTAAACTGTGCTCCATGACAAGACAGAGATGACAGTTTTTTCTCACAATTAAAAGAATGCAAACATATCTTCTCTTCAAACAAGCACCGTCAGGAGCAGAGAATGTCAGAGAGATAGAGAGAGCGTGACAGAAAAACAAACAATCAAAAAATCAATACATGCTGTTGGGCTTTTAAGTATGAGCACCGTGATAAAGCATCCGCAAAGAAGGGAGCAATGTGAAGGTAAGTCTTTCAGCATTTTTTAGAGTAGCCTCCGTATCTTCTAAACAAACAGCCCCTCTGCTCACACCCCCTCCGTCAGGAGCAGAGAACGTCAGAGAGAGAGAGCGAGATTAAAGCAAACAATCAAAAAATCAATACGTGCTTTTGGGCCAGCGTCCATATCTTCTAGGCAAACAGCCCCTCTGCTCACACCCCCTCCGTCAGGCGCAGAGAATGTCAGAGAGAGCCAGAGAGAGAAAAGCAAACAATCAAAAGTCAATAGGGCTGTTTGGGCTTTTAAGTTTGCGAAGCACCGCCCAACAAAGCAGCCGCAAGGAAGGGAGCAATGTGAAGGTAGTCTTTCAGCATTTTTTAGAGGAGCGTCCGTATCTTCTAGGCCAGTGTGCGAACACCACCTCTGCGAACACCACCTCCATCAGGAGCAGAGAATGTCAGAGAGAGTGAGAGAGACAGAGTAAAGCAAACAATCAAAAATCAATAGGTGCTATTTGGGCATTTAAGTGTGCGAAGCACTGTCTGGGAAGCATATCGTATAGGTAGCTTCTCAGCCATCCGCCAATAGCGTCCCTTGTATGAAATCAACTGGGCAAACAAACTGAGGAATCCGCGAATCAGAGAAAAATCCGTGATGTATATTTAGATATGCTTACATATAAAATCCACGATGGAGTGAAGCCTCGAAAGTCGAAGCACGATATAGCGAGGGATCACTGTATTATTAAGGTGGCCTGCCATTACGAATATATTCTCTGGATTCAGGGATTCTACTGTTAACACAGAGAAAGAATGTAGTTGTTTAGTATGTGGTGCTTTTAGTGTTAAATTTTGTAAGTAGAGAGGTTTTTGGTATCTCTCTGGTTGCCTCAGTCAGCCTTGTTTTTGAATTATTCCATTTTATTTCAAATGAACAGTTTTTAAAAATTTTACAATTACTCGGTGAGGGCGATGCAGTAGTATAATCAGCTATACTTTTTATAGGCTTTGAGTTACATTCAGTAGAAGAGTTATGTTGTATCCATATCAAATGCTTCACCACATTTCTTGTAATATTGAACAATTCTGAAATCTTGTAAAATTGAAACCTGATTGTCTCACAAAAAATTAAACTTGACATCGTAAGCTTGACATCATTGTGACTCAAACTTGGCCTGAATTGTGCTCCTATTATATAAACCTGATTTTACTAGAATCTTATGATTTAATGTTGCCAATTAATTTAACTAGCTTTTGGCAGTGTGTGTGTGTGTTTGTGTTACATAGCCTGAACACTTGATTTACTTGCAGCAGTCTCATTGGTACACATGTTAAAAAGGTGATGTAGGCCATAATAAATAACCCGGGGTGAGGTGAAAAAAGAATTTTGGTGCTCAGCCAAACTCCACATGTATTGGATAAAAAAAAGTAAATTAAAAATACTTTTCAAGCACAGAGTTTGGCATGGTAGGATGTGGCAGGCAATTTTTCTCTGCATACCTGAGTCAATCCTTTCTGCTTCTGAGGTTAGCATTCTTAGAGTTGAAGGACGAGGATGGCTATTATCAGTGGACACCTAGGGAAAGTGAAGAAAGTTCAGCTTAAGTCCATCCGTATGATATTGTCCTTTTTCAGAGGTGAAGAGAATAGACAGTTGTGTTCAATTGCTGGTTGGAAACTTAACCTCTTTCTGTCTTTTCCTGAAAACAGTAACCCATAGAAAATTGTCAGTGGTCATGGTTATGAGCAAATGTATTTGCAGGCTGCATCTGCGGAGGCAATGCTGTGCAATATGGTGGGGGCTAAAGCTGAGAGAAAAAGCTCCGCTGAAATCACCTTTAAATACTTGTTTACCTCCTGTATAAACAGCTAGCCAAGTTTTTTTCCTTTTGTTTATACTTTTAGATAGATAGGTACAACTTTATTTGTCTCTGAAAATAAATAAATACATAAATAGATAAGTAAACGAATAAAAAATAAATATGTACAAACACTTTGGTCAGAACGCACACTGGAATGACTATAAAGCAAGAAAATTCAAAAGTCATAGTGTCACAGTCATAGTAAAGCATTATGCAGATGTATTGTTCAGGGTATCTATAGTACGCCTCTGAGCAACCCCCAAAAGCAGATCTTCACTTTGTGCTCACCATTGCTCTAGATCCTCAGCAGCACTTGAAGATACTCATCTTGTCTGTTCACTTTCAAGCAATGTTTCAGCTTGATCCAAGTTTTCAGTTTTTCTTAAATCTGCTTATCTTGCATGCTGATTGACTCAGGGCTGTTGGCAGTTCAAATAGTACTCATTCAGTTCACTTAGTTCTTTTTAAAGTTCTGAAATGATGGATTATTGATTAGATGTGACAAGTAAATAATGAAAAAAGCATAAAACACCAAAAGTATAATATCTGCATTGTACTTGTGCAGTATTTGACATCATTTCCGCAGTCTCATTGGTCAGATTCACAAGCAGTTCCATAACCCACATTTTGACTAATTTTTCTTTTCTTTTCTTTTTCTTCTCAAAACGTAGTCAACCACCTTCTGCAATGCTTAAATGTGTGAATAAAAAGCAAATTCTAAGGGTTATGTATAAAATGTTGTAGGTTTTACTGGTGTCTGTTACCTGAGGTTGGACATTACTCCGAAACACAGGTTTTTCCAGTAAAAACTTCACGTGAAGAAATCTCCAAACAATTTGCCTGTTTACAGTAGTACTGTAAACCAGTAGTACTGGTTTTATTTTCCTGTAAAGATTTGTCAGAGTGGACTGGTGGTTTTCGTTGGTAGTATTAAATGCTGACACTTTTATTTCCTAAATATGTATGTCTATCTCATTAATACTGATTTCTGCGGCTGCTCTTAAAATCAAGTATTCTAAGTGATGGAAACATCAAATGGAGTTATTTTTTTTCCCCCTTCCACAAAATCATGAAATGCGGGATATAATTACAGTTGACATCTTTGAAGAGCAAGATTATTTCTTAACACCTTATTTTTTTCATGTCTTTGACAGAAGTTAAGTGTAAATGTTGAAGACATAACCTAAGTAAGAGTGGAAGATTTCTAGTGATATGCTAGTGTTTTTTTTTTTATGGTATATGAATTGTTCAGAGCAGTACCGACTGTTAGGTGAGTGGTTAGTGAGAGAAACACTTCATGAACCGGTGCTTTATTTGCAATTTTTTAAATTTATTCAGTGTTATCATGTTTCTCAGAGACCCACTTAAATTCTACAAAACTTAGATTTTGTAAATAATAACACACTGCATGAAGCCTTATGGATTGATTGTGTCATGAAAAAATACAAAAAGTTTATTCCTTGCAGTTTACATAAATTTATTTCTGCAACATTATTACAAACTCAGAATTTCATACTTGCACAATGTATAAAATGGTAACCAGCCAATGTTCACATATTTGGAATGTGACTATGGCGTTTGTTATTTGTTTAATACATCCAACCATCCCACCATACTGTACATACCTGCTCTGTCCATTTTAGGGATATGGAGATCTGAAGCCACAGTGGCATCAGGTGCAGGGAAGGATTCAAGAGAGTGGCAGCTCACCTCAGAGCACACGTGCCAGCTCCCACATTAGCTCTGCTT
This sequence comes from Polypterus senegalus, assembly GCF_016835505.1. Lineage (NCBI taxonomy): Eukaryota > Metazoa > Chordata > Cladistia > Polypteriformes > Polypteridae > Polypterus > Polypterus senegalus. Next base: position 128,724,939 of record NC_053156.1, on the reverse strand, counting down.
GGCCCAGTTTAGAGTTATGAATCAGTCTAAACTGCGTGTCTTTGAAAGTTGAGAGGAAATCTAATCAGAGCATTGGGAACGCATGCAAATGAGTCTAGTCACCTGCATCTGAGAGGTAGCCTTGATAAACATGCTATCATGTGGCTGGCTGTTTGTTGACTTTAGAGCGATGTATTAGCATTGTAGTATCATTTTAAATAAAAAAGCCATGCAGTTGAATAGAATTTAAGGGATTATTTCTTTATATCTCATCTATTTAATTTTGTATATTTGGAAAATACATTTTGAGGTGTCAGATAAGTGCATTAAGACAATGCAGTGTTCAATAGTCTTTCAGAGAGTCACTTTAATTGCAGCAATATTTTGTCTATATGCAGCTTTCATAATAGTAGCACACTGCATAATAGCCAAGCCTGGCCAAATAATGCCAAAGGTTTATTTTTCAGTAAGACAAAAAGAGGTTCTCGGAAGACTACCTTTATTAACTAAACACACAACAAAGGGGTAATGTTGTGGGGGGGAAAAAGAACAGGAAGTGTAAAATTAAACACGCTAAGTGGTAGGTCCCCCTTGTGTTTCCATAACTGAGTTTTGTGAAATGCATTCCTTGATACTGTGGGTTTCTTAAGATGCATTATGTTAATATCTACATTTATAGCTATACCTAACTTATTGCGTGCTAATTGTGTTTAGTTGAGAACCTCATATCCTTTGAGAGTCTACATGTCCTTTCCATTTTCATTTGAGTTCTAGAAGTTTCATTGTTTTCCCATAGGCCAGCATGTTCCCATGTACTGCTGGGATTAGTTATTTCTGTAACATTTTTTCCAGAGTACAAAAAATACAGCTACTAATCTCACATCTAACACTTCAGCATTAATCTGCAATTTATAAGATGCTAAATGTATATAACAATATTGTGCAATTCAGTATAGATGATCCAGTGTCTTACTCTTGTCAGGGACAGAAGTGTCTCTGAGTTGCTGATTTTAATGGCCTCCTTATTGTTTAAGAGGGAATTAAATGATTTTATTTGTAATATCTTAAAAAATAAAAATACAAAAAAACTGAATGAACCATGGTAAATCTTAAGGCTGTTTCTTACATCCATTCAAGAATGCTGCCTAGTTCATTTTGACAGTGTGTTAGAGAAGCAAGTGTAACTGAGAATTTGGGATCACAGTGATTATTAATTATTTTTTTCTATTTATTTATTATTTGAGCAGCAAAGCGGTGCAATACTTTGTGCTGTTGCCTCACAGATTGAGCCTAGATTCAAATGAGGCTTCAGATTCTTGCCTGTGTGGAGTTTACGCTGTCTCTCTGTGTCTGCATAGGTTTTTTCTCTGGATACTGTTTTTCTCCTGCTACATACTCCTTGATATTTATGTTAGTTTGATGATTATGAGTTGTCGTTAGGTCAGTGATTGGTCCCTAACATGCACTGCCACTCACTCCTCAGCTTTTTATTCCTCTGCCTTGCACCCAGTGCTGCTTGGGTAGGTTCCAGGTTCCCTATAGCTTTATTAAGCAAGATGTAGGCCATTATAGTAATTATTTATTTTTAAAGATGTCCCTCACAAACTGTAAAGTTTCATTTTTATTTTTTTGAAATATGCATAAACAGACTGTTTGTTTGTTTGATGTCTTCCCAGTCTGCCATAAGAAATTGGTATTTTTTTTTCAGCTGTGAACACAGTACTGCCAGTCAGTTATTATTTAAAGACCTGTAGTGCAAACACCTGAGTAGTGATTTTTCTTTTTGTTTTACAAATTTCTTAAGCAGTTTTTAAAATTACAACTTCATCTAAATGAAATGTCTTTTAATCTGTGAGAAAAATGGCTGAGGTGAGCTTTTGCTAGATGATTGTCTGGTGTTAACTATGTGTGTGTATATTGTGACATTGGACTCCACCAGTCGGAGACCACATCTTTATAAAAAGCCACACGTTTATTAATCACAAATAATCACAGGAATAAAGTCCCAAACACCACACAATGCACACAGCAATTAATTTCCCAATAAACCTTCTTTTCGTCAGTCTTTTAGCCGCCAATCTCCTCCTGGGAGCTTCGTCCTGCTCCCGCTCCCGACTCTAGCTCCTCGACTGTTAGGAGGCGGGCCCTTTTATTCCCGCCCGGATGCATTCCAGGTGGCTGGAAACGAACTTCTGGGAGCACTTCCTGGTGTGGCATAAGTGCTGCCCTTTGCCCTGGAAGCACTCCGGCGTCCCTGGCAGGTTCCTCCGCGATCTTGCCAAGTGTGGCGGAAGTAAAGTTCTCCCGGGTTCTAGGAGACTTAAAGCGCCCCCTGGCGGTGGCCACGGGTCCCAACGAGTTGGAATGTCTCTCCTCCTCTCCCGTGGTCCTCTCCTGCTCCAGGGCGGTTGTGTCCTCCTGACCTGGAAGCTTTTAATGTCTCTATCCGGTCCCTCCAGGCATCCCGGCCAGGTAAGAACCTCAGACATCTGTGACAATATATATATATTGCGTGAGGAGGCTTTTGTAGGGTATTGCCATCTTTAATCACATCCAAGAGTTTCACCTTCTCCTGGATAGTAAGCATCTTCCTCCGGCGCTTAGTTTTATTGTCAGAAGGCTTAACGTTTTATTATATATATATATAGATATATATATATATAGATATATATATATATATAGATATATATATATAGATATATATATATATATATAGATATATATATATATATAGATATAGATATATATATAGATATATAGATATATATATATATATATATAGATATATATATAGATATATAGATATATATATAGATAGATAGATAGAGATATATATGTGTATATGTACAGTAATCCCTCGCTATATCGCTTCGACTTTTGCGGCTTCACTCTATCGCGGGATTTTAAATGTAAGCACATCTAAATATATATCACAGATTTTTCGCTGGTTCGCGGATTTCTGCAGACAATGGGTCTTTTAATTTATGCTACACGCTTCCTCAGTTTGTTTGCCCTGTTGATTTCATACAAGGGACGCTATTGGCGGATGGCTTAGAAGCTACCCAATCAGAGCATGTATTACATATTAACTAAAACTCCTCAATGCTATAAGATATGTATCCCGCGCGGAGCTTGATTGTTTGCTTGTCTCTGCCTCTCTCTCACCCTCTCTGACATTCTCTGCGCCTGATGGTGGGGCTGTTTGCACAGAGGCTGTTTGCTTAAAAGATACTGACGCTCCTCTAAAAAAATGCCGCTTTATTGCGGTGCTCGGCATGTTTAAAAGCACAAAAGCACACGTATTGATTTTTTGATTGTTGCTTTAATCTCGCTCTATCTCTCTGACGTTCTCTGCGCCTGACGGAGGAGATGTGAACAGAGGGGCTGTTTGCACAGAGGCTGTTTGCTTAGAAGATACTAACTCTGCTCTAAAAATGCCGCGGCAAACTTAAAAGCACAAGTATTGATTTTTTGATTGTTTGCTTTTCTTTGCGAGCGCTCTCTCTCTCTCTCCCTCTGAAATTCTCTGCTCCTGAAGAGAAGAAGATCTATTTGCATTCTTTTAATTGTGAGAAAGACTGTCATCTCTGTCTTGTCATGGAGCACAGTTTAAACTTTTGACTAAAGGGTGTTATTTCATGTCTAGAGGGCTCTAATAATGTTAACGGTGTGGGAGAGTTTATAAGGGCTTAAAATATATAAAAATAACTACACAAACATATGGTTTCTACTTCGCGGATGTTCACCTATCGCATGGGGTTCTGGAACGCAACCCCCGTGATCGAGGAGGGATTACTGTATATGTATATGTGTATATATATATATATATGTATATATGTATGTATATGTATGTATATTCAAACAGCACTGGTGGAGTCTGGTAGCACATTTAATTAGATATTAAAAATCTCACAATATTTTATAAATATGAAACTGAGTGAGTTGTGTAACCCTTTGTCTCCTTTAATTCCTAGTCACATAACAAGTTCTAGCAACTATAGCTGTTAAGTGTGATATTCTTGCTGACTCAAAATCATGTAAGCGTGACATATACTTGATGATAATTTCTAAAAGAATTAAGTGTCTGAAAATTAGTTTGAAATTATTTTAATGTATTAAATGTGTTATTTAATTTGATTGTCAATGTATTTATCCCTTTTGTAAACCTGCCTATTTCAGGATGGGCCAGAGTATATTGCTGCAACCACCACTGCACAAACCACGCTATTCCATTAAAGCCAATAGATATGTGATCCTAACTTGCACATAGCAAGACACTTACAGAAAACTATGTGCGAACTTCATACAGACAATGGGTTAGTCTGGGTTTGGAGACTAGTTTGTTTGGGAATGTATGGGTTGGATCTCGGCCATTTCCAGAAGACGATTCTCTGGATTATAATGGAATGTTCTACAGCTGATTGGGATGCCAATTAACTCTCCTAAATATCAGGTCATGGTTCCCTGTAAGTGAGGGAAAAGCAGTTTTCCCAAGTTGCTCATAAGTAAGGGTAGAGGTAATTTACAAATTAAGCAGAAAATTATAACACTGGCAGCAGTTTTGTGGGTCATTTTATATCCTGTTGTAGTGAGGATTCAATGGGTGAAATTGTGATTTATCTGTCAGCCTGCATCTCCATTCTCACTAGTTTTCATTAATGTTGGGTGGTAGTAGTATTGTCGTGGGTAGTGAAATTCTCACTTGACTGTCTGAACAAGGTTGAATTAAAATACATAACATATGATGTTATTGTCTCTCTATTATAAAAAAAAAAAATCTTGGAAAGGAAAAGCAGGGCAACGATACATGATCTTCTCAGAAGACACTTAAAAGACCTGCAAGACGCAAACAATATTAAATAACACTCAGTCGTGTAAAGGCACGTAGCACACACAGATCTTGTGCTCTCAGCACATATAAAGCGTGTAAGGACAATATGTTCTAGATTAAACGTCAACTACCAAGCAAAGAAGAAAGAGCAGCGCGGAGAAAAGAGACCCAAAAGCGTTTGAGAGGAAAAAGGGCAGATAAGAGATTATGAAAGCAGTGGAGTTCGAAAGGCTCAAATAAATGATGGCGCGATATACATGCAGTGAAGGGTAAAGAATATGAAAGCAGTAAAATTCGAAAGTATTGTAGCGTCTCAGCCAGGCTGAAGCCTTTTTTGTTTTAAGTGACTGTTAGGTCCGATTGAGGGAGGGCGGAGTACAGCACGTAAGACTGATAGCAGCATGACAGCAGCAGAAAGACAGCAGATGATCCTACGGCACCTCCTTAGCATGCGTTTACCGCCCAGACCCCGACAATGCGAGCAACATTATACATCCTGAGAAAGAGATTTAACCACGCCCGGGGCTAGAAATACAGGTCAAGTATTGTCTTTACAACGTCACACGAGACAAGGCTGTGAGATATCATTTAAAACAAGTCCACAGACATCTAACCTAGCGGTTGTTGGATTGCTGTTGGCAGACACGCTTCATCTGCTCCCAGCTCTTAAAACAACAACAAGAGACAAGCAAAACACGCAGCTTGTCAGCAGCAAAAAGCCTGTAGATGATCACACTGCTTCTCCTTGGCATGCGTTCAGCCAAACTAACCCTCACCCCCCCCCCCTTCACAACGCAAGTGACAGAGATGCAAAGTGGCAAAAGGACTGCTGCTGTATAAGCTTTGAAATGATTGGGCAGTGAGACAAGCAGAACAGGCAGCTTGCCAGCAGCAGAAAGACAGCAGATGATCCAACGGCATCTCCTTAGCGTGCGTTCAGCCACACCCCCTTCACAACGCGAGCAGCATTATACGTCCTGTGAGAAAGAGATGTGACCACACATGGGGCTGGAAATAAAGTATTGCTTTTACAAAAGTTTTAAAATAAAAGTGAAAATAATGCATATGTAACAATTCCCATGAAACTAACAATCTCTTTAAATTGTATATCCAGTAAACCAACCACGGGGGTGGGCAAGCGAAGGGAGCAGGGGGTGGAGCCCCCAGTTGAAAAAAAAGAATGAAATTGTGAAACCAAGTGGTCTAGGTAAGCTTCTTGTGCAGAGCTGCTGGGCTTACTATCCCTGATATTGCAGTGAAGGAGAGGGACATTAGAGTAAAACTACTGCTTTTCCAAATCAAGAGGAGCTATTTGAAGTGTTTTCCCCACCAGGTATCTAATGCAGTGGTGTACCTATCATGGGAGAGATGGACATGCTGGTGGGACAATATCTCTTATCTGTCCTGAAAGCACCTATGCATTGGCTTGGAGGAACTAGAAGATTTTGCTGAGAATTAAGTGGCCTAAACTGTTCATCTTGGGCTAGTGTGGTTGTAAACCTTGTTAGGAGAAACAAAATGAAAGTCTAGCAAAGTGATTGTGAATTTTGTCAAAACCTGATTTTTTTGGGGGGGGGTTTTGCTTTCTTTTTTTCCTTAAAAATTCTGTGATCTTTGTATTTTGGCTTTGCTATTAGAGGCATCGACATATTACCTCAGTTTGTCTGAAGACAAGTAAACAAAAAAAAAAACCTGAAGTTTACAACCTAGCATAAAGAAAAAACCTTTGGAGCATTATAAGTTGTTGTTCACATGTCTTAACATAAAACTGTCTTGATTTTAAACAAGCAGATAAGAAAATGAGTGCATGGTTTTGTGGATGGTATGTATGAAAAAACTGCGTGATAGCATAGTAGGTAACGCTGTATTTTGCTAAGATTACAGAGCTGTAATACAATTCCAGATTGAAGTGGTAGGTTTTAATTTTTCTCCGTATTTGTTAGCACTTGTTTCTAGCGGTGGCTTATAGGTGACATAAATTAAATTAAAAACTGCAAAAACACTTTCTCTTATTTATTGGTAGAGTACATTCAATTGAAAAAGTTCTGTTTGTAATTATCATTAGTACAATGATGCTTCTGTTTATTTTTTAGATTTATTTTAGTTAGATGGGTAATTATATAGATTACACACTGTAACATCAATTATGGGCAAATGTGCTCTCTGATTAGTGTTTTTAAAACATATGCAGAAGTGCAGGGGCTATGATCTAAGTAGTTTTGCATAATGGAAGGATGGATAAATATAAATTATGAAAGAAAATGCACTTGAAATGTAGTAATTTACAGGTCTGTTTTGACCAGTAAACAAACCAAATGTTGTATGATGTTATTAAGAACAGATGAAGCCTTACTCTAAGTGAAGCAGAATTAGGGCTTTCTTTTCTTTAGCATTTTAATTTTTCTAAAATATATTGTTGAGCAGTTACATGAACGCCGGTATGAAAACAAGCTGAAAATATGTTAATTTTAATACTGTAACAAACCAACAAAATAATATGCGAGAGGCAGTAAAATGGGGGAAATAAGCTGTCTCACAGGTTAGGGGATATTGTCAGAAGAACCTAGCTCTACATATGATCAGTCCTACCATCAACCTGCCCCATTATGACAGAACATCTGAACTATTGCAGTAGTCACAACTAAAAAGTTAACTCAGTCCCTCCAGATGCTCCAGGCAGTACTACCATTCCAGATTAGTGTTTTATTGGACCAGCAAGTGTGCATATCTAGTATCTTGTTCTGAGCTGTAAGCTGGTTTGCCAGAATCCTTTGGAGGTTTCCTTTGTCTTGTTCTCTATAATGTAAGAAACACTTGTGCTCCTCTGTGCTGCAAAGTCATTTTCTTCTACCTAGTGGCTTCAAGTTTTTATATCCACTGCAAGTACAGAACAAGAAGCAGAAGAGAGGATGATGCTTTGATTTAAACTAAATTCCTAACAACCTCTTTTTGTTGCATTTTTGACTGACCTTTGAAATGTATTCCATTTGCTTAGGAATTCTTATTATGTTTAAGGATTGCCTTTAAATATGCACATATTTAAGTTACGAACTTCACCACTCGGGTTTCTTTTGTTTGTATGTCTATTTGATGCAGAGATTATTATTCATTTGTTGAATTTGTGTGAAAGTGCTACAGAGTTTATTAATCCAAAACTACATCCAAAGAGTAATCCCAGTTCAGAGTGAATGTAAATAATTAATATTTGTGAACACCACCCATAAAATTGCTATTCTGAAGGTTTCAAAAGTGAAGTAATAACCACTTCTTTGCTTCCAACTCTTATATACTATTGATATTTCCAGGTCAGTTTAAATAAAATTATTGAAGACCTTAGTTCTTCTTGATACTGTATATGGTGGAATCAACGTCAAAGGGTTATTTGCATTTTTCTGTACCCAATAATTCTTATGAGAGAATAGATTATTTTCTGGTATATAAATTAAACAGGTCAGGAATAAAGGACTGTGAAACTGGAGTAACAGATTTTCCTGATCATGCACCAGTTTATTTGGCATTAGAGTTAAACATTGTAAGAAAATACACTTACTGGAGGGTAAATTTTAGTTCCTTAAATAATAATGAGGCTAAAAAGCAAATTGCATTTGAGGTTGAATTTTTTTTTTAATTAACAGTGGTACTGGGGAGGTTCCTCAGAAGTACTATGGGATACAACTAAGGCAGTGCTGAGGTAGAAGTTTATTCCCATCTGTTTGTACAAAAATAAAGTAAAAATGAGTAAACTGAGAGAGTTACAAGACAAATTTGAAATCTATAAAACATAAAACATCCTCCTGCAAAATACAGAAGTGACTATTGGAAATTACAGAAGAAATAGTAAAATGTCTAAAGTACAAATGGTGAAAGTAGAAAAAGATTAAAGTTTTTGCAGCTAAGATAGTAGTTTTGTGGAGCCAGATGTGATTATGAGACATGAATACATATCTAGAGACAACTCACCAAAAATATTACAGTGAACAGCGGTGAAATCCACTGTTAATAAGGCTATGCCCACAGGGTTTCTTTCAAATAACAAGCCCCCAATTTCCTCAAGTTCATGCATTTTAAAAGTTCAGTGTTTAAGCATTGGATTGTCCCATTTCTCTTCACACATTGGATAAATACATAAAACAACGATGGAAAAGAAGTGAGAGAGAGAGAGAATGAACAAAAGATTTAGCATGAAGGAAAAACTGAACGCTTAAATTATTATCAGTTAAAAAGCTGAGTAACACAAGTTAACTGAAGCTTACTGATTAATTTGTATATCTTGCTGTCAATCTGATTAGTGCATCACTACATAGCATAGCAACTGCAAGCCATGTTTAGAGAAGCATTGTGGCCTAAATATAGTATTTGTTAAAATTCTTTGGCAACATGCACATGTGGCTCATTTGACATTTCCAATTAGACAGTAATGTTAATTTCTTTTAGTTATCCATTTAGAAGTGTGGTCAGAAGGTAAATGCTGTGCAGCATTGACTGTGGTTCTTCTGTAATGTTGTCAGTGTCTTTGGGCACTTTTACTGCCCTGGGTGTATTGAATACAGAAATCTGCATCTCCTATGGCTGCTCATCCTCTAGCTTAATGGGAGTTCTTTCCTTTATACTTGTGTGTGATGGCTCACACGTTAGTTCGATTGCATATTTTACTATTCATGTTTTCTTGGCTGGAGCTGCCAGTTCTATCAGTCCCTCATTGATTGCGACTGTATTGTCATAACTGTGAGCAACAGAGACCACATACAGCTGGTGGCAATGCATCAGTTATGTTTAGCATTCAAAGATATCATTAGGCTAGTGGTAAAGTATAATCTATAATTTTGCAGAATTATTTTTTTCATTGCAATAGGATATGTTTATTTTTTAAACATATAATGTGTTCTCTGCATACACAACACACATTTACCGTGTGTGTTAAGCAGAGTCTTTGTAGGACATTGTTGAAATTAAAAATAAACAGGATGTGTCATCTTTATTAAAATGTCTGAAGCTACAAAATGGTATGTTACCCAAGAAATTAAATTAAATGTAAATATATAATACTCTCTCGCATCTTAAATTTAATAAGAAACTAGGAACAGATGTCTTTCCAAGTGAGTTTTATAAGACAGTCAAAGAACTTCTTCCCATCCATAACTGGAAACAGGAAGGGGAAGATTTAACTTCTATTTGGATAGAGGCACTTTTCACTTATCCCAAAAGAGTGGTGAATCAAATGTAAATGTACCTCTTTCTGCCCAATTTCCACATTTAATGTAGATTTTAAGGTCTATATATTTCAGTAATGGCCAAGAGATTAGAGTAAATGTTATCCCAATTAATAAATCTTGATCAAACCAAACTTAACATATAACAGACTAACACAAGATAATGTACATTTTTTGTTATAAATAATATTGGGAATAAAGGAAAAAGGTAATCTTAATTTGGATGCTGAAAAAAGTTGTTGAGAGTGTCAGTTGGAAATTTTTATATCAAAAATTAGAAACATTTGATTGTACAGTTGATTTTATCACTGTGGTTAAGACTGTAAAGTTTAAAATCAAAGGAAACCTATCCAACAGATTTTCTTAAAAAAAAAAAAAAAAAAATGACAAGGCTGCCCTTTTTCTCTTCTCCTGCCGCCTTTTCAATATAGAGCCTTAGGCTGAATGAATTTGGCAAGACTCAGAAGTTAAAGGGATGGATTTTAAAGTTCAAGAACTTTATAGATTAGATACACTTTATTAATCTCAAGGATAATTGTAGACGCATACAACAGCAGAAACAAAACAAAGACACAGACTCATAGGGCATAAAATACAATCAATCGATAGACAGATGAATGTATATTGTGAAGAAATTGCAAAATGAACTTGAGAGTATAAACATTTAGTTTGGGATGCCAGGAGCAAGTATTGAATTACCTCATAGCAGCAGGCAGAAAAGATCCCCAGAGGCAATTCTTAGCACACTTAGGATGAATAAGACAATGGCTAGAATTAATATAGAGTTCACTTTTATTTATATATAAATACAAATATGTATATATATATGTGTGTGTGTGTGTGTGTGTGTACAGTGGAACCTCGGTTTGCGAGCATAATTCATTCTGGAAACGTGCTCGCAATCCAAAGCACTCGTATATCAAAGCGAATTTCCCCATAAGAAATAATGGAAACTCAGATGATTCGTTCCACAACTCAAAACTATTCATATAAAAATTATCAATACAAAATATAAAGTAAAATACATAATACAAATTAACCTGCACTTTACCTTTAAAAAGAATCATGGCTGGTGTGAGTTTCTAAACTCATGTGGGATTCCACCCAACGGGACGACACGGAAGAGCATCCCAAAGCAATCGCAGTCTCCCAGCGCTGTAGCAGTTCGCCGTATAAGTGCATCCAAAAAGATCGCAGACATGCTATAAGGGCCCGTCGTCAATGGGTCATACAAGGAACATTATAAAGATCCCACTACAATAAATAACAGCGCTGTTGCTGTTTCAAGCTGAATAAAGCTGGTGTTAAAGTACTGAGACTCAGCTTCGTGTTTTGGGGAGCAAGATGGAGACTCGCACTTCACAGCGCACACACACAGTCACAATGCTGTAGTAAACAGATGTTGACTATATGAGTGAGGCACTCAGACGGAGAATAGGAGACGATTGCCAGAGAGAAAGAGAGAGAGAGAGAAAGACGCGCTGGGCTGGCGAGCGAGATAGATGAGAGAGAGAGAGAGAGAGAAGGAGAGAGAGAGAAATGCGCTGCGCGAGCGAGATAAGGAGAGAGAGAGAGAGAGTCGCGCTGGGCGAGCGAGATAAGAGAGAGAGAGAGACGCGCTGGGCAAGCGAGATGAGAGAGAGAGAGAGAGAGAGAGACGTGCTGGGCGAGCGAGATGAGAGAGAGAGAGAAGAACCATCAACTCAGTTGTGATCACATGAGGCTCAGCAGGCAAAGTGTATCCATACTACTTGTATTGCAAGACATCACTCGTTTATCAAGTCAAAATTTATTAAAAATTTTTGCTCTTCTTGCAAAACACTCGTAAACCGAGGTTCCACTGTATGTGTATATATATATATATATATATATATATGTATGTATGTATGTATGTGATCTATAATACATATATATACCTATATATATATATATATATATATATATATATATATATATATATGATGTTTGTAATATTTTTACATATGAAAGGAAAAAGAATCTACTTTGGACCATTTTTGTTCTACACCCATGTTTCAGAAAATATTTTCATTTGTATATTGGACATGATTATTATCCTCACACAACAAGATATTTCTATAAAATACATATATTGACTAAACTAATTTTGTCAAAACTTTGGACCATTTTTTTCTCCCCAAGATTATAGATATTTCTATAAAATTAAGTTGAACTTTGGCCAGATTGTTCTGTGGCCACTTTTTTTCTCTGGTGGTGTTGCTTTTTTGGAATGCAATTCCTTATTTCAATCAAGGGTCTTCTGCATGTTGATTTTGATGTTGGCTTTTTTCATAGATTTGCCTTTATTGAACTTTTGAACTTTCTTATATATTGTTCAATTTCTTTTTACTACATCAAACAAAATGGTAAATGGATACCTTTTATTTTCAACTTCCATTTAGCTTCTGTTAGTGCAGATTGTTTTGTCTTGTAAGCTGTGATAGTCTGTTGGTGTGGCCTTCTGGTTCTTTGTCATTTATTTGACCAAGCTCCCTTTGCATTGTCACTTAGTTTGGGAAGCCTTCTGTAAGAAATGTATGGCTGTGTTTTGGTCTTTTATTTTACTTTCAGCATCTATATCATTTCTTTAAAGCCATTTTCTAGATGTATGAAATTCTACTCCATACCTGCATGGGCTTTTCCTTTAGATGTGTGTGTGTGTGTGTGTGTGTGTGTGTGTGTGTGTGTGTATAATGTTAACCAGTAACTCTAAATCTGACCAGTGTGTTCTCTCTTGAGATGGAAAGGCACTCCAGGTTATTTCCCACCTTTTGACCAGTGTTGCAAGTAGAGGCTCTGGTCCCTGAAACTGTATATTTGGACTAAATGGCTTTGAAAATGGATACATAAATTATATGTTTAAGCCACTTATAATTTGACACATCTGTTGTTGAATTGATTTGACTGCTAAAGCCAGTGGCCCATTATGTGGTATGACATACACACGACATCAGACAGATAAGCCCCTCTTTTTATCTGCACAGTCTAAATAATCCTTATGTTTGACTAGATTCTATGGATTGTACTTCTATGTGAGTACTCATTGGTTGTCAGTTCTTGTATACACAAAAGCCCACTACTACGATTTAACACAAAATCAAAACTGACTGAGTGATGTCATTCTACAACCTGGTGTTCACAGGAGCATGCTGTGACTGCTCAGACTCACTAATGGTTGTAAATTGCTGTAAAAATCATGTAATGTGACAGAACCTTAGCTGAAATAGTTGCTTATATTCCTTAGATGTCATTTTAGCAAATACTCCACTCAAGTGTAAAAAGCTGCAATTCTCAAATTTTGCAGTATAAAGCTAAGGAAAAAATAATGTGGAAAATGATTTAAAGGAATCCATGCTTATGTACTGTATAATTATGGTAATGTTTAATCAGTACATGTAATCTTAACGTTTATTGAAATTACACCATATATTGAGCCAGTAGTCATCATTGTGAATGAAGTTTTAAGACAGATAGAGAGAAGCATTTATTTTTTGAGAATCTCTTGGGTAGAGAGCTGTATTGCTCTGAGGGTAGTGTAACCCATCAGGAAATTGCTGGCTTGGCCATTGTAAATAGATCTGTTTACTTTAAAATGCTGTTGCTTTTTGTTCCAGGTTAAGAGACTGGGAGAAAGATGAGTAAAAACATGCATTAATCATGCAAATTCTGCAGAAGTAACAAAGGAAATGAACACCCTCTAAAGAACTCTCTAAAAAACAAAGATGAATTACTTTACTGTCTGCTTTGCTGCAATATTTATGTAGCTTATACTACATTTATACAGGCAGGTCATACAGGCTTTCATGTTTCAAAATAGACGTTTTACATTTCAGAGCTCATGAAAAAATCAAAGGATTTTTTTCTTACAAAATTAAAAATGCTAGTTTTTAAAATAACATTCTCAAACTTGCTTAATCTAATTTAAACTTCTTAGCAGCTGGAGCCTATCATCATGGAAGCCCTCTCACTTTCACTTTCTCTTTCACACACACATGTGCACACTTTATAGTCTACACTCAGAGAACCAGCTTGGAATGCCCAGTTAACATCATGGATCCAGTTTTTTTTTTTTGTTTTGAATCCCTGCTCAATTATTGTCCATGTGTACCTTCCACATTCTCCTCTTGTTTGGCAAGCCAAACGAACATTTATGAATATTTCAAAATGCATTTCAAGGTATCTTTAAAAGACATCCTTCTCTCAGATATCTAAAATATAATTAAAGATTTATCAGTTGTATTTTGATGCATCTTTATATAACTTCTTTTGAATATTGAGATATCACAAATCTGAGTTCTCAAAATCCATGCATGCAGTTATGCTATTCAGAACATCTTAAAATTACTTCCTATGAAAGTTTGTGTTTTCAGTAGGACTTCCTGAAATCTTAAGATATCTTGAAATGCATTTTGGATATCCTGAGTTGCACAAGAAATTATTTTAAAGTTGTTGCTCATGTGACGTTTGCATGTTCTCTCCATGTTTGCATTAGTTTTATTCTCACATTTCCAAAGACAGTCTGGTTAGGTTAACACTAGAATCCCTGAAGCCTTTGAAAAAAGTTGTAAATTCCTTCGCACCTCTTCATCAGCGCCTTTGTTTTGCAAATGTGTCAATTAGCACAAGCAGCAAACAGCCTGCAGTCCCTTCCCCCACCGACCTGCTCAAGTCTGCTTATCTGGGTGTGAGGTGTCTGGAATTGTATAAGATAAATAATATATTGTCATTTGGAATACACACATTTCATGTGTGTTCCGTGTCTACAACGATCTGGATAAATGTAGGATGACAGGAAAAGCGAAGCAAGAAATGTTGAACACAACTAAAAACAAACTTTTTCATGTATAATTGATAAAATGTGAAATGTATTGTGTGACTGAAGTTCAAATATCAAATAAACACTTTCACAAAAGGTATAACAAAATAAGTGCACCCTTATTCAAGAATATAATGCTGTAATATATATGCTGTCAATATGTAAAAACCGAAGCCCAAATATCAATTGCATGGCTGGTGTAGAGGTAAGAGCGGCTGCTTTTAAATCAAGAGGTTGCGGGTTCGATCCTGGGTCTTCCCTGCATTTACCATTATGAGTAGTGATTTGTTTTGAGTCTGTAACAACCTGTGTAAAGTGTGGGGTTATTATCTGGTTTGCAGCCAGGATAGGCTCTGATAATCATGACCCTGAATTACATTAAGAAGGTTTGAAAGTTTTATTGTTTTCCTGAGACAAGCTGTTTTTTTGATGTGCTGAGTTCTATAAATTTCTGTTGTAGCGTTCTGTGAAATACAGTAATACATTATGTAATGTAAGTGCATGACCCTGGTCAAAGAATAGTTAATCCCTGATAGAAATACATATTTGAAAGGACAAGACACTATTCTCATGTTCCTTGTATCCAAGTTATGCCTTTGCCTTTGATTGCAAAATTGAAATTCTAAACACAGGCAAGGCCTACTTTGATCATAGTTCTGTATGTGTAAAACATATATCTGCAGTATATATGAAGTAAACTCTGTACATTGTTCATTTAAAAAATTGTAACAGTATTTGCAAGGAACAGTGCTTTTAAATACTATATTAAGCAGTAGATAGGAAGCTAAGACAGTTAAAATACTATTGGCATGAGAAAATAAGTACTGTTACAATAAAATGGAGTACACAGCTTTAGCTTACTTCTACACAAACTATATGTACAATCTCCACTCCACAGGAAGCTGTCCTATAGCCTGAACAAGCCATGTTGTAGTCACTGTGTCAGCTTGCTATATAAAAAGGGGAAGAGTGGAAATGGTAAGGTCATGTTTAATGCTCTATAAGTGACAAGCAGCAACAGGTGTCAGCAACTAAACAGAGTCATTATCTTATTACAGTTGGTCTTAATGTGAGGTACTTTGGGTTTTTTTTTAAACTGTTTTTTGATTTCTTAGTCCCAGAAGTAAATAGTACAATGTGTCTGTTACAGTATTTTTTGAAATTATCATCATTCTTAGGAATTTAAAAGGAAAGTCGGTATAGTAATACCTTTGTGTTGTTTCTGTGAAATGTTTCCAGTTGGAGTTGTTTATAGTTTTGTATAGATTTTTAATTTATATTCTGCTGTTCAGCAGGATAAGTTTGGTGCCCTGGTACAACTCCTGGTACTGTGGGCCGTCCAGAAGACTGTACTTGAACCCTGACCTAGATGGTGGCTGTGTATAGTTTTTAATGTATATAAATATACCGTCAAGAATGTGTACAAGATATATTACTTAAAGAGCACAATAAATGCCAAATGCGGCATGAAGAAATGAACATAAGCGCTTAAGTCCTTACTTTCAGTGCATGTTTTAATTTAATCCCTGGCAGTACTGGTTACTTTTAATATCTAGTCCAAAAGCTATTTTTTTTGTACATTTGCTCTGATATTTTGTCTGTAGATTTCAGTGAATATGTGCAGCAGTTTCTCATCTTCCCACAGAGCTGATCAAATAACATTACAGTTTCAAACAATGCATTTTACTAGAAAATTTTCACTAAAAGCAAATAAAGCAATGATAATGATATCTGACAGAGTGAATTTCAATAAAACTATAATCAGAACAGTAAAATGAAACCTCATAATTTATTTTCAGTCTTCATATTTTATTCACGGTCATCATGTAGCCAGGAGTACTGTACAATAAAAAATCACATAACATTTTCAAAAATCTTTAATCCATTTTGTATTCCTGTGGAAATGAATCCTGTCACATAGCAGGAAATGGCCCTGGACTGGAAGCCAGTTTAACGCAGTGCCCACTCTCACACACATCCACACTCACAAAGAAGGCAATTTGGAATTGTCTGTTAACATAAGCAGAAACCAGAAATACCCAACGCAAAAATGTTCAATGTGGGAACTATGCACAAACAGTATTCAGGCATGGCATTTGAACTCAAGACCTGGCTCCCATCAAATCTGTAAAGCTGCTGCTCTGAGGTTATGGATAGATAGGTTTATAAAATTTGGAGGAGAGAAAACCAAGTCATTGCATACTATGTTCTGGTTCTGTCTTCACATTTCTTTGCTTTTAAATGTATTCTTCCAGACATATCCATTTCTTTGAATTTCAGCACAGTGCATTATTTCCTTTTGAGCATGCCACTTTTGTGATTTCACAGGATTTTTTTTAAATAAGCCTTTTTATCTGTGCAGGTTTCTCTAATTTAATTTGAAACCATCACAAGTTATTGAGTAGGGAAAACTATTTGGTTTAAAACAAAACCTTTTGGCAAACGTTGCTACTAAATTATAACGTTGTTTTTTTTCCCACAGTGAATTGTCTTCTTTCACCCAGACCAGATTGGAAAAATACAACTTCACTCTCCGTTTTTCACCAGAAAGCACTTTATTGACACAAGTTGTCAAGTGCAGTGAAACAACACTGAAGTAGCATTAACAGCTTTCTGGAAGATCCGAACATTGACTTTTATTGTTCACAAATGATGGTGACAACTACATAGATTAAGTATTCCTAAAGTTTAACTAACCAACCAGCTTCTAATGACATGAGAAGAATGAGTGATGATCGTTTTTGATTTTTTTTGTCAATATTTGTGGCTCAAACATGTCTTTTGTTCTAGAGAAAAGAGGAGTATTGCTTAAATGAAGCATATTGGCACCTTGTGAAGGTTTTGTGCATGGTTTTATTTTTGTATTCACAATTTTAATGCTGTTTAAAATATATCCATCCATCCATTATCCAACCCGTTATATCCTAACTACAGGGTCACGGGGGTCTGCTGGAGCCAGTCCCTGCCAACAACAGGGTACAAGGCAGGAAACAAACCCTGGGCAGGGCACCAGCCCACCGCAGGGTGCACATACACATATACACCAAGCACAATTTAGGATCGCCAGTGCACTTAACCTGCATGTCTTCGGACTGTGGGAGGACACCAGAGTACCCAGAGGAAAACCCATACAGTCACAGGGAGAAAATGCAAACTCCACGCAAGGAGCGCCTGGTAAGTGAACCCGGGTCTCCTAACTGTGAGGCAGCAGTGCTACCCACTGCGGCGCTTTTAAAATATACACATATATGTGTGTGTGAGTGTTTGTGTGTGTATGTGTGTGTGTGTGTATATATAATATTTATAATACAGTGGAACCTCGGTTCACGACCATAATTCGTTCCAAAACTCGTGGTCGTGAACCAAAGTAATTTCCCCCATAGGATTGTATATCAATACAATTAATCCGTTCCAGACCGTACAAACTGTGTGTAAATATATTTTTTTAAAGATTTTTAAGCAAACGTATAGTTAATTATACCATAGAATGTACAGTGTAATAGTAAACAAAATGTTAAAACACTGAATACCACTGAGAAAACCTTGAATAACAGAGAAAACTAACACTGCAAGAGTTCGCGCTGTAGCGCTACAAACCGCTCGCTAAAAACACTTTTTTTTTTTTTTTTTAATGAGTTTTAAGCACCAGGAAAAAAATGCACATTTCAAAAATCCCTAATATATATATAATGTACAGGGTGGTCCAGATCTAAATTATGCAGATCCAGATAGTCTGGTTGACTTTGATTTATGCAGTGACGATTCCAGTTTGGCGCAAAGATGATTCTTCATGTCGTCAGTTCGCACACTTCTCGATGGTCTGGGATTTTTCAGGTGATTTGCTATGTAATAAACTTAAGTTATAGCGTAATGAAAATTGCATAATTAGCTCTGGACCACCATATATACAGGTAGTCTCCAAGTTATGGACATCCGACATAGGAACAGGGCCGCAGCTGCGACGCAAGCACCTCAGTAACTGCCGCTCAGTCATCTTCAGCCTGGGGATGCTGCAAGCGGTGGTTGAACAGAGGCTGGAGGGGGGCGATTTTGCTGCTCGCGCAGTGTAGCGTCCCTTTGGGCGGCTCTCGGCGGCAAGCGGTTTCACTTCAGTTGGTGGATGGTAATGCTGCAAGCGGTGACCCGGTTGTGGGTGAACGGAGGCCATTGAGGGTGAATGGGGCTGTGGGGGGTAGCATTGTAGTGTGCCTCAGATGGCGGCGTGTTGAATGGGGGCAGTGGTGCGATGGACACTGCTGGCAGCATACTGTAGTGGAGGTGATGAACCACCCCTCGCCGCCCCCATTCATTTTCAATAGCAAGCCTGCTTGTACTGTTACACAGATAGCAGGAAGTTGTCTTTTGTCAGTACAGGGTGGTCCAGATTTAATTATGCAGAGCCAGATCGTCTGGATGACTTTGATTTATGCAGGGACGATTCCAGTTCGGCACGAAGACGACTTCTTCATGTTGTCAGTTCGCACACTTCTCGATAGTTCGGGCTTTTTCGGGTGATTTTCTTTGTAATAAACTGAATAAGTTATAGCGTAATGAAAATTGCATGATTAGATCTGGACCACCCTATACATCAGACGTGTTAACGTCTGGTGCCTTCCTGCTGTGATAGCGTGTACAGTGCAGAAGAGCTCATTTTAACCTTTTGTCTTCACCCTTCAAAAATGTCTCTGAAACACAAATCTGATGCAGGTCTGAAGCTTCAAGTTTTCAATAAGCCATATTAAAGATGGCTTGATTAGTTTTACATTTTTCATTTGCTGTTGTTTTCTTAGTATATAAAAGTAAACTTTAAAGTTCACTTAAAAAAATAAATTCATGTAATATATTTTCTTAATTTTCTGGGGCACAGCTATTCCTTTTGGGCAACAAATGAGGCAGAGTTCATCCATACAGTATTGGGTATAGTGTACTTCTTGGGTGTGATGTTGAGCTGTGATAATTTAGAGATTATAAGGAGAACAGAAAAGAAAAAAGTTGAGAGGAAAATAAAATATACTAGACAAGAATAATGATATAGTGAACAATAATCATGATTATTCTGCAGGGAGCTATGATAAATTATTTGTACCATGATGCATTTATCATGTTTAATACTGACAGAAGTATATGCTGTGCTCACTATGTTGTTTTAATATATGGTACTTTACTATATATAGAGTGAAGTACCAAGAGTAGTAGAAGTGCAGTTGACTGTTGGTTAATTGTGCTTATGTTTACATGTCATTTACGTCCAGCTAAAATCCACATTATCGGATCTAAATCCACAAACCATTTTTATGATTCCCTCAAACTGAGAAATCGGGTTTATAAAACTTGGCTTCTCGGTTTTATGTAAGTTCATACCTGAGCCATTGTCTGTAAGGTTACATTTAGACTGCTGTTTCATTCAGTCGAATTTAGTTTTCTTTTTTGCTGTATTGTGTAATTAGCAAAAAATGTGTGCAACCTGTGCAAATCAAGTCTTTTCCAAACTCCCTGAATGTGAAATGAGTGATGGCTGTCAAAAAAGATATTTCAGGCTCAACTGCTTTTTTCATGTTGCTTTCTGGAACTAGTGCCTAAATTGAGCATAACAATGCTTGATAATGCTGATCAGTGGAGTAACACCTAGATGGTGTGTCAAGTAGACAGTTTTCCACAGGCTGAGCTAGTATTTTTACAACCATCGTGTTCAGTAAAGCAGAATATTATTTATTTCATAATTTGGCCTGAATAGCTGTTCCCTTGCTTAGCATGCAGCACATCTGAAATGTTTCTTCAATGATATTGGCTGCTGGAAGTATATTATTAATTTGACAACCTTATTATTTAAACAATAACTCAAACTTTTTTAAGCTGAAACCCAAGTAACACAATTTGCTTTGCATTATGACCTGAAGTAATCATGATTATAGGTCATTATAATATTTAATGTTACCTGTGTATTAAACAGCTTATAATTTACCCTTTATTCCAAAAAAAATCTACTCTGTTGGTGCCATGTAACTACCGTATCTTTTTATATAGCATTATAGGCATTGTGATGTCACGTATCTAGGCTGCCACTCATTTTGATGCTAAAATTTCATGGTCAGCAAGTGTCAATATAGCTGAATTTGTTAGCACAGTCTGCTATGGCCTTTTATCATCTACAGGGTGACTAAATAAGTTTGAAGAAATTTGACAGTGTAAAATTTTTTTTTTTTTTTTTTTTTACCAGAATATACTTACAACACTGGCCATTACAGTAAAGGCAAAGATTATCTGTGATACGTTACAAGTATGTACCAGGTTTTTTTAAGGCAGATACCAATTTCTTTTGATCAGATGATTCTGATACCGATTCAGATTTTTGTTTTCTTTCTTTATTCCTTTAAAAAACTGTTTACACTAATCTCCTGCATAACCAGACAAATTGGGGTTTTATGTCCTATGTTAAAGTGTATTTTTATAACTACATTGTACGGTAGACCACAGGTGATAACTGTTAATTTTTTATTAACAAAATGAAATTCTGTAGGTTTATTGTTCAATGTCCATAAAATGCAAAAATAAATAAAATTTCCTTAAAATATATACTTCAGCTAATAAAGTATGTACAATAATATTTGTACATAATACATATGGGAAGAAAGAAATGAAAATGCTTATTATAATTACAAAATGTCATATTGTTTAGTTTTTTTCTGTAATGCACCTATATGAAACAAGGCTTATTTAAAAAAAGTACTTTTCACCGTTTGTCCAATCAATACAATACAATACAGTTTATTTTTGTATAGCCCAAAATCACACAGGAAGTGCCGCAATGGGCTTTAACAGGCCCTGCCTTTTGACAGCCCCCCAGCCTTGACTCTCTGAGAAGACAAGGAAAAACTCCCAATAAAACCTTGTAGGGAAAAATGGAAGAAACCTCGGAAAGGCAGTTCAAGAGAGACCCCTTTCCAGGTAGGTTGGCCGTGCAGTGGGTGTCAAAAGTAGGGGGTCAATACAATACAATATACAGAACAGAACAATTCCTTAAGACAGCATAATAATAAAAATTTTAGAAGTACGGTTTAACAGTAGATGATATGACATAATTAGGTTTCGATATTTTTAGAGTCCTGGAGACCTCATCCATCTAGCTGCCTCCCCATTTGGCCATGCCACGGCTGAAACGTTGCTCCGATGAAAGGACCCCTCTTTCCCATGATTCCTGTGATCCTCCATCAGGGATGACTTTACCATAGGCAGGCAAACAACTTGGCAGGTGGGCCGTGGCACCAATGGCCACATTTGGGTACCGAGAAAAGAAACAGAATAGGTGAGGGTTAGTATTCAAATATAATTATCATGTTACTTATGTTATAGTGCTAATGACTAACAACAGAGATGCAGTATGTACAGTTAATCAGCAGCTCTAGTCAGGATATGCTAAACTGAAGTAGTGAGTCTTCAGCCGGGATTTAAAGGCTGAGACCGAGGGGCATCTCTTATGGAAGCAGGAAGACCATTCCACAGTTTAGGGGCCCTGTAACTAAAAGCTCGACCTCCCACTGTTATTTTATTAATCCTTGGAATCCTAAGCAGACCGGCATCTTGAGATCTTAATGTGCGCTCAGGTTTGTAAGTCATGATAAGTTCAGACAAGTAAGCCGGACCTTGGCCATTTAATGCTTTATATGTTAAAAGGAGGATTTTGAAATCTGCCCTAAACTTAACTGGGAGCCAGTGTAAGGATTTAAGAACTGGGGTTATGTGTTCATATTTTCTTGTTCTTGTAATAATTCTTGCAGCCGCATTTTGGATTAACTGGAGGCTGTATAGAGAACAGTTTGAACAGCCAATGAACACCGCATTGCAGTAGTCAATCCTACTAGAGATAAATGCATGAATTAATTTCTCACAATCCTGTTTATTTAGAAAGCTGATGGAAAAAAAATGTTTTGGACGACATTGTAATATGCGCTTTAAATGACATGCTAGAGTCAAAGATAATACCTAGATTGCGGGCTGATTCAGTAAAATTAATTGGGATTCCAACTGAGTTAAATGACGACAAAATATTGCTGTGATCAGCGTCATTCTCTCCAACAATTAACATCTCTGTTTTATCTGTATTTAAAGACAAGTAGTTCTCATCCATCCATTCCTTTAATTCACTAACACAACTAATTAAAGACAACATCGGAGAAACTTCATTTGATTTAAATGAAAGGTATAACTGGGTGTCATCTGCATACGAGTGAAAATTAACATTATGTTTCCTAATGAGAGATCCCAGTGGAAGCATGTAAAGTGAAAACAGTAAAGGTCCCAGTACTGAGCCATGCGGGACACCATATTGAACTTCTGTGTATAATGATGGAGTACTGTCTGCACATTTCTGTACATACTGGAATCGATTTGATAAATAAGAGCTGAACCAAGCGAGCACGGGGCCTGTAAGCCCAACATCGTTTTCTAGCCTGTGCAGTAAAATCGAATGGTCAATGGTGTCAAATGCTGCACTTAAGTCCAACAACATAATGACAGTGGAGTTTCCTTCATCAGAGGATATCAGAATGTCATTTACAACCCGTGTTAGTGCCGTTTCTGTACTATGACCAGTGCGAAAGCCAGACTGGAATTTCTCAAATAAATTGTAGCAGCGTAAGGTGTGACTGAAGCTGACTGGCGACTACTTTCTCTAGTATTTTAGAGAGAAATGGTAAATTTGAAATAGGCCTATAGTTATCAATCAATCAATCAACATTTATTTATATAGCACATATTCATACAAAAAAAATGTAGCTCAAAGTGCTTTACAAAATGAATAGAAAAATAGAAGACACAATAAAAAAATAAACATAAGCCAACATTAATTAACATAGATTATTAATTAACATAAGTAAGGTCCGATGGCCAGGGTGGACAGAAAAAAAAAAAAAAAAAAACTCCAAAAGCTGGAGAAAAAAAATAAAATCTGTAGGGGTTCCAGACCATGAGACCGCCCAGTCCCCTCTGGGCAATCTACCTAACATAAATCAAACAGTCCTCTTTGTATTTAGGGTTTTCATGGAAGGACCTGATGATGATGGTCACGTAGACTTCTGGCTTTCAGTCCATCAATGTTGGTGCATCATGAGGTATCTATTCTCATACAGTTAATTTAATATTGGCAATTAAATCCTTCACAAATGTAAATATACACGCACTTAAACATTTTAATAATTTTACATCACACTGGAAATATTTTAAGGGTGAAAGGGAATTGCCTTAGATGTCTACAAATACCAGAAGCTATTGTTGAAGAAACTAAATCTAAAAAGTGGCTGGGTACTTCAACAAGACAACAATCTTAAGCATAACTCATAGTCAAAAATGATTTCCTTACAGAAATGAAGGATGAACGATTTGACATTGTCTCCAGTAATATTCAAATCCTTGCATCCGGATGCAGATATCAAATGTATCTGACCTGCATGTTTGCAGCCTAACCAGCGTATCACATCTGTTACCCGATGGTTGATAAAGAAAACATTCTAACCTGTCCACTGACCTGGCCCAGCCCCATCACTGCTTGTTTGCTGTGTCTGTGTGTATTGTAAGTCGTTGCTCCCATTTTAATAAATATTCTGACAGCTCCTGTTTTGAATAGAATAAAGTTGGAGTTAGTGTCTTTTCATTCATATACTGTACATGTCTATGCATGTATGTATGTATGTATGTTCCAGCATCCTTTCCGAATGGCTGGAGCAATTTTCATTACACTTGGTAGACATGTTTCTAATTGGTCAACTAAAAATTCTGTAGGGTGAAATCAACCCTAACCCACCCCTTCTAGGTAGGGTGGGGAGTGATTTTGCGGTCTTGTATCTATGTTATCATTCAGTTGACACTTGGAACGACCACCAGAGTGTGAATTGGAGGCGACTGCCAGCATTCTTTATGTTTGAGCACCAATGTGTGCCAATTGCTTTTGAAATTAAATAGAGATGGCTGGGTTGGCATTCCAACTATTTTTGGGACTGAAACAGTCTTTGTGACTTTAGCCGCCATATATAGATATAGATATAGATATAGAGTTTTATCATGAAAAATCCGTACTATTATTTGTTGTTTTAATGTTTGTTTTTGTTAACTATATTTTCATCTTGCAATATTCTTATTTTAACAGTGTTATAGCAGTAATACAGGGTGGCCCAGATCTATTTCTGTCTATCTATCTATCTATCTATCTATCTATCTATTTGTGCAGATCCAGATTGTCTGGATGACTTTGATTTATGTGTGGACGTTTCCAGTTCGGCGCAAAGACGATTCTTCATGTAGTCAGTTCGCACACTTCTTGATGGTCCGGGATTTTTCGGGTGATTTTTCTATGTAATAAACTTGATAAGTTATATTGTAATGAAGATTGCATAATTAGATCTGCACCACCCTATAGAATTAAATCAACCTAATAATAATATTAATTGACTTTTTTTGTCGTCAAAAATTCTGCATGTAAAAACTTATTATTACTATTCCACAAAACAAAAATTAAACTGTCAAAAAACCTTATAAAGATCATTTCTACACTACTTTAAATGTATTTGGCGATTATATTTTGATTAAAATACACTATCTATTATATATAAGATAAGTAAGCAATTTTATTTTTCTCTACCACTTGCAAAATACCCGCGCTTCGCAGTGAAAAAGTAGTGTGTTAAAGAAGTTATGAAAAAGAAAAGGAAACATTTTAAAAATAACATAACCTGATTGTCAATGTAATTGTTTTGTCACTGTTATGAGTGTTGCTGTCATCAAGGATTTGATTATCATTATTTCTTTCAATCAGGTTCGTATTTGTAGGATGTGTTGTGTTCAAGTTACATTCCGTGTTTGTCAACCGTTGTAAAGATAACAGGTTTCATTCATCGAAGTGTTTACTACGGAAATCGCTACTCGTGAATGTAAGATGTTTAACAGGCATTCCCGGTATTAACTTGTGCTAAACATACCATGGTGTGACGTAAGGGGAGCTGACTGTAAAAAGGCAAGGAAGCGCGTATTTTGAACAAAAAGGGAGAAGACATCGAAGGAGCAGAAAAGTGAGAAGGAAAACTGTTTAAATAAAGAGCTAGGAAGGTGAATGGAAAGAAGCAGCCAACGGTAAAGCAAGGAAGACTTCGTAATAAGGATGGTTCGGTGCACGTAGAAGGTGTAACAATAAGATTGTTAAGCCTTATGATAATGTTCCCGCACAGAGGATTTAGAGAGACGCACTGGGAGAAGTATAATCTGAACCTATCTACAGTTTTGTATATTTTCGGGTTGTAATGTTCATTTCACACCTAGGCCTTCAGTAGTGGCCTGGCAACAAATGATGGCTGAAATGTAATTGGTTAAATGCTTTAATACAAAAATACATGTCTGGAAGCAGCACAACCATCGGAAAAGCTATGAAAGCAAGCGGACAGACTATTTGGAATTATTTAATAAGTATTCATGGACAAAATATAATTAACATCAGTTTGTGATTCAGATATTTTTTTAGGCCAGCAGAGAAGGCCTTGCAGGCCCTGATGGCCCACCTCTCAAGCTCATGGTTAACTCATCAGGTATAATATCACCGGTCAGCGCCTGACACAATTCTCTGCCGCTCTCTCCATTAAGATAACGGAATAATCTGACCTTAGTGTTTTCCTCTGCCTCCAGTATTGCAAGTTTTGTGTATAATGTGAACTCGTCCTTCCATGTTCTCCATGACTTTGCCAGGTCTTTAGCATCAAGGCTTTATACACTGCGTCTTTAAACTTGTATCTTGCGAATATCTTGTGAGATCTTGCGATGTCCACGGCTTTATTTTATTTTAGCTCAGACCTGGCACTTAAAAGTTTCTCTTGCACTTTCGCTGATGGAGGGTTTCTGCAGTTGCTGCACATATGAATATGCTAAGCACATTCCTTCACCTGCGAATATTTACCTTATATGGGCAGGCACTCAATTACATGGGAGGCGTGAAGATGCGAGACGCAACTCCGCCTCACACGGCAACCAAGCTGCAGGCTATGGCCGTATACAGTATATGGACAAAAGTAGGTTCCAGTTATGACCGTTACACGTAGAATTTTTAAATGAAACCTGCCTAACTTTTCTAAGTAATCTGTAAGGAATGAACCTGCCAAATTTCAGCCTTCCACCTACACGGGAAGTTGGAGAAATAGTGATGAGTCAGTCAGTGAGTGAGTGAGCGAGTCAGTCAGTCAGGGCTTTGTCTTTTATTAGTATAGATAAACATCCTATATTTATTTTGTAGATTCAGCGTCTCTCTTTGTGATTTTTGTTTATTTATTAATGAGCTAAATGTCATTTCTTTCACAGCATCGTTGCTAACGTGTTGGTGTTACAATTTTTTCGTAAAAAAGAAATAGGAATTTTTTTTAATATGTTCATAATTAAAAAACTAATTTAAGTTATCAAAATCAAAAGTATACACCAAATATTGCTATGATATTTAACTTACAATATTTATTTTTATTCGTAAAATATTTAACCTTTGTGACAGATAGGGTGCCGCTGTCGTCCCCTTGAACCCTCAGATCAAATGCCAGACACCAGATAAAAGTCCAATTATTATTTATTTTATTATAATAATGTGCACCCAAGCACCCTCCACTCCACAATACTCATAATTATACACAATAATCAATAATCCATAAACAATCCTCCACTCCCAGACACGTTGTCACCCTTCCTCCCGACTGCGCTCAACCCTGGGATCTCCCACAGTCCTTTTTATAGTTCTTGACACAGAAGTGTTTCTGATCCCTCAGTCCATGTGATTCTTAACACTTACGGGTCAGGTGAAAACTCCTTTTCTTCATTTCCTCTGTCGCTGTGACTAATACGTACTTCCGGGTTATAGGGCAAATAGCAGTCCCTGTGCCTCCCTGCAGTAACCCCTGGCTGCCCCCATGGTATCCAGCCCAATGTCCATGAGGCCCTGCTGGAATTCGGGTCATCTCCATGTTGCAGGGAGGGCTCCATCTGGTGGCCTTGGGGGTATTGGCTGGGATGAATGGCCGGCCATATCCCACACCTTTAATTGATTGTAAAAGAATTTTAATTGGAACAGACTAATTGGAGATTCAAGCTTGTATGCCTGTTATCCATTTGACGCTTGGAACGCTTGGACAATCATTGAAAATTGTTGTAATCAATTTGGACAGAGCCTGTATTTTACATGGACAACTTTGTGGCATGTTCAGCGGTAGAACCTTTGTATATTGGCTAAAGATGGAAAAACTAAAAACATTGTATATAACAAGGCACTTCAGTAAACAATACAAGCACATTAGTGAGTCTTCATTGTTTATTTTATTTTTATTTTTAAATTTGTTTTTTTTTATTATATTTTTCTCAAACAATTAAAAAATAAAAAAAAAACAAAACAAAAAGAAAGGGTAAAAAAGAACCTACAACAGAAAACGATTTACCCCAAAATCTCAACATTACTTTTGACAGATTTGATTGAAATGTTATGATGTAGAAAAATGCAAGTTTGCAATCACTTTTTTATTTTTATTTGTCCATATTTGCCATTAATAATGCTCTACTGAGTGGGACATTCTAATGCACCTCGTCCATCAGTGCAAACATCAGTGAAATAAATGAAGGCTGTCTGCGAAAGCAAAGTGAAAAGAGCAAGTGCAGTGAAGCTCAAACAAGACACATTTAGCAAATGCTTGCCGGGCACTGTCGATGTGAGTTTAGTCATTTTTATGCAACTGATCCAGTCAGTAAGGTATTTAATATATATTACACCTCCACTCCTTCATCTAATCTGCAACTTTTTGAAAATGCCAATGGGATAGCAATAGTCTCACAGGATTACATCTTTTATGTTAGGCAGTGTTTCTCAACCTTTATAGCCTTTGGACCTAGTTTTACCTTTTTATCTTCCTTCACTAGGACAAAGCAGTATTTGAAGTGGACTTTGTGAACTGAATACAATTAGAGGAGTAGGGGAGAAAGGGTATCTTCTTGGTGAATGAGCACAGTTAGAAATGCAGGAGAAATATTGTGTAGCATAGTTTATCATTTTGGTATACTGGGGTTGTGTCAATAAATCTGAGATAAACTCATTATGCTGCATTTTTCTTTTTTATCGGTGCATAGTCTCCAATTGGCATTAAGAACTTTTTGAAGTAAAAAAAAAAGAAAACAGAGGAAAATGCAAAAAAATAAATAAATAAATAATGCAAATTGACCAATTCAGTCACATCATGAAGTGTGGTGTGTTTTTTTTAAACTTTTCTAGTGCTGACAGAGTTGCTGTTTTTTCCAAAATATGAGAAGAACAACAAGAATTTCTTGTATATCCCAAAATCACACAATGAGTACTGCAATGCGCTTTAATAGGGCCCGTTTTTTTTTTGACAGCCCCTTAGCTTTGACCCCCTTGGGGAACAAGAAAAAATTCCAAAAAAATATCCTTGTAGAGACAAAAAATGAAAGAAATCTTTGGAAAGGCAATTCAGCGGGAGACTCCTTTCCAGTTAAGTTGGACATGCAATATTTGTCAAGAAAATAGGATAAACACAATACACATAGAAAGCAAGTAATCCTCTCCAAAGAGCTAGCTGGTCAATCTTTCATTGCCACCTCTGGAAAATAATACAATAGTACAATAGTAATAGTACAAACTACAGAAAATTGCAAAATGCAATAATAGATTATACACCTAAGTAAATATAGACCAATCAAATATGAGGATAAAGATTTGCTCATACTCCTGGAGACCTTGACCAATAAGCTGCCTCCCCCTACTGGCAATTTCACAGATGAAAGGACTCTTTTACCTGATGATTCCAGTGCTCCTTTATCAGAGGTGACATTGACAAAGGCAGGCAAACAACTTGGCAGTAGATCAGTGGCACCAAGTGCCACTTGTGAGTACAGAGAAGAGAAGCAGAGTGAGTTGGCAAGGGGTAGTAACAGATTATAAATATCATATTACTTCTACTTTACTACTGATGACTAACCACAGAGATGGAGTATGCATAGCTAATCAGCAGCTCTACTCGGGGTATGCTAAACTGGAAACCTGAGTCTTCAGCTGGGTTTTGAAATATACTAGCAAGCAGGCCATTCCACAGTTTAGGGGCCATGTAACTAAAAGCTTGTCCTCCCACTGTTATTTTAGTAATCTTTGCTGAGGTGTCACCTGTTGCATGGCTAGACTCGAGTCCTAATCCAGGTGGTTCCTCGTGTGGTGGGTGCAGCAACATGCTGTAATCAGCAAATGCTCCCAAACACTTGAAATCATAAGCAGGCTGGCATTTTGAGATCTTAATGTGTGCTCTGGTTTTTAAGTAATGATAAGTTAAGATAAGTAAGCTGGACCTTGGCCATTTAAGGCTTTATATGTTAAAAGGAGGATTTTGAAATCTGCCCTAAACTTAACCAGGAGCCAGTGTAAGGATTTAAGAACTGTGATTATGTTTGCATATTTTTGTGTTTTTGTAATAATTCTTGCAGCAGTATTTTGAATTAACTGAAAGCTGTATAAAGAACAGTTAGATCAGCCAGTGAACATCACATTGCAGTAGTCATTCCTACTTGGAATGAATTTCATGAATTAATTTCTCAGTATCCTGCATATTTAGAAAATGCCTTCATTTTCCACAAGAAGAAGACAGGATGAAGCTTTCAAATCATTAAAAGGGTTTAGTAACTTCATGTTTTTTTGTTGGTGAACATTTATTCAAAATTACTTTTAGCAGTTTATATCTTTGAATGAATAAAGTTTAAATCTGTTTTATAACTTTAGAGAATACTGCTTTAGTGCAGAGATCTGCTGGAATTTCATTCACACCAGCACCACCAAGAACTGTATGTAGCATGTTCAACAGTAAGCAGCTCTAGTGAACTAATATTACCCCAGTTAAAAATAAAAATACTGTGTTCAGAAAAGTCCTTAGTTACATAGTACTTCTGATACATCCAATTAACAAATGGTGTAATTATTAGGGCCCATTGACTTCGAAAATGTCCTGGGTAACACAGCTAGTCTTTTTTATATTCTGTATTTGCTTTAAGTGTTATTTTTCTGTTAAATGCAAGAAAAAAAATTGTAGTTGTTACATACATTATGTTCTGTTTTACCTCTTTCAACTTTTTATTTGCTTGTGTGATCAATGTTCGTCTTATAATATAAACAGCAAAGTTGATTTATCATATTATTTTGAAATAGTTTTCTTTCCTTAAATTAGACACCATTCTTTTAGACTTTAAATATTTGGCTAAAGTTTTGGTTGCCTGAAGCTGTAATAATTGTTTTTTTTTTCCTCTTACAAATGTTCCTCTATCATTAATATCCAGTTTAGTAGGCAAGCAACTGACTGTAGTGATATCTGTAGGCAAATATGTCCTTTTCTTTACTCTACTGTATCTTCTTTGACAGGGAAAGTCTATTCAGTGACAAAGAAAGACATCTTTGTTTCTTGCCATGTGGTTCTTATTCATAATATCTATTTGCATTATACTGCTGTAGGGTGCTTCCTGGAAAGACAGTGAAACAGTTCTTTTCTGATTCAGTAAACAGTGAAATAAAGCTTCTTGTTCTATTCAGTATGATGATTACTTTATGGTAATTATGGATAATATGCAGAAATTTAAATTGCATACAGATACATTATGTACTTTTTGTTCATGCTGCATTTTCTTTTTAACTAGATTACATGATTTCATAAAGATTGATTGGCAAATGGCAAGAAAATAAATGATTTATTACCAAACTATAGTATTTAAGTGACTTTAACATCCTGTAATATAGCTTTTTAGTGTAGATATATATTTTATGAACCAATTCTTAGACTGAATAGTGTGACAGATTTTGCCCTTGTCCACCTCAGGTACCAGTCCAGACACTGGATAAAAGTCCAAGAGTTCTTTATTGAATAACAATAAATGTGCACAAAGCACCTTCCACTCGACACTATTCATAAACTGAATCAACACAATGAAAATACTCTCTCCTCCTCGCCCAGACACTTCGCCCCTCTACCTCCCAGCTCAGCTCGTCTGTCTGGGATCTTCCACAGTCCTTTATAGTAGTATATCATTTCTTCCGTTTCTACGATTGTGAAATACTTCTGGGTTATAGGGAAAGTATAAGTCCCTGGGCCTCCCTGCAGCGTCCTCCGGTGGCCCCCATGGTATCCAGCAAGGCTGTGGTGAAAAACTCCAAGTTCCATGATGCCCTGCTGGAATTCGGGGCCCTTCCATGTTGCAGGGATGGCTCCATCTGGCGGTTTGGGGGTGTTGGCTGGGATACACGGCCGGCAATCCCTCACAATAGCTACACAAATACTTGTGTTCTCTGCAAACTTGCCAACATGTTACCATTAGGTATTTGACCAAATGAAGCCTCAAAAGTATTGTAAGGATAATTGTCAGTGGTGAGTGTGTATTCTTCACATTTTTTGCCTTTCTTTGGAACAGTTGTTAAATTTGTATACAACTCGGGTCTAATCCTCTGGTGAAAATTGCTTTCTGACAATATATTTAAAAAATAAATAAATCGGGTCTGCCTTGTCTCATGCATACAGTCCAAATGTATTCTCTGTTATGCCCATATTTTCATAAAAAATAATGTATAAACAGTTTAGATTGGGTATTATTTCCAAACCACAGTATATACCTTTTTGAATTAAATAAATCGGACTTTGTCAAATGTACAACAAAAACCAAGAATAATCCCAATGTTGCCCTACTTGCCCAGCAGAGGTGTGCAGTGGTTAGCACTGTTGTCTCACTTATTGTGTAAACACAGGCCGGATAGTAATTTTATGGGGTTTACAAATACCCCTTGTCTATTTTTCTTAGTGCTTCAGTTTTCTTCCTGAATAGCAAAAATGTGAACATTAGGTTTATTGGTGACTATAAAGTGGAGTAAAGGAATATGAGATATACTGGATTGCACAGGAGGTTAGTTTAAATTTGTTCTAGATTACTTGTTTTTGATGTCGAGTTTGCATGTTTTCTCTGTGTCAGCATGGGGTTTCCACTGGGTACTTTGGTTTTCTTCCTATATTCCCAATTTGTGATGTTAGGTTATTGGGTGTATGCCTTGTACTCAATCCTAGTGGTACAGGTTCTGGCCATTGTGATCTTTAACCAGGTTAAGTGGGTTTGTTGAATGAATGGTGTTTTCATTTTGAAATTATACATCAAACTAGATTAGATGCAGAGAGAAATACAGTATGAAAGTCACCCAGAGAAAATGTGGTTTGTCTTTAGAATGTTTCATTCAAACAAGGAGTTTCAAGCAGTGGAGTAGAAAGATACATGCAGCAATGAATATCAAGGAGTCTATAATGATAATGACCTGACATGCCTCTGGCCTTATTAACAATTACTGGAAATGCCTCTGCCAGTGTCCTTGGAAGGTTCCAGTTATGTACTATTGCTACCGCAAACCCTTACGTGCCAGTAATATGTTTTCAAGGGGGCATACTTCATTTCAGGACTGTTCATAATGTTGATTTTTTGGGACCAATTCCAGTACAGCCTGAGGTAAGCAGGGGTTGTCTCATGTATATATGTTTCTAAAGAGAACATGCATAATGTTGAACAGTTAGTTGAATAGAATAGAAAATTCAGATCTATGAGGGTAGACTAAATGCAACAGATGCTGCTGTTGTATACCAATACAGTTTGGCTGCAGACCTCACGACCCTGTAATGTAATACAGGGGTCTGTGACTGGAAGTGTGAAGGGGGGATAATCAAGGGCAATGTGTGCATGTAAAGGTGGTTAGGCCACAGCAATCTTCCATTGGAGGTCTGCAGCCAGACCCTTCTCGTTGTATGTAAGACCTGAAAGAGAGGATATTGAGCAATTTTTGTGTTGAAAAGTGTTTCTGAATTAGAGTTTGCACAAGTAATTAATAAAGGCAAGCACTAGGTAAGTATGTTTCAAACTCTGTGATGCCCCAATTGCCTGCCTGTATCTGGCATACTTGTCCTTGATCCTGGAACATCGATTGTCATAAACTGAAATGGAATGGGCAATGAGGACACATGGCACAGCAAAAGAGGTACAGATGTGCAAATTGCCTTTTAATAAAAATTAAAGAGTTGGAAAAAGTACAAAAGTGCAATTCAAGTACAGTGATCCTTCGCTATATCACGCTTCGACTTTCGCGGCTTCACTCTATCATGATTTTTTTCTCATACACGCTTACGTCACTACGCATGCGCTTTCTGGGAACTTTTATCTAAGCCCTACGATGGCTCCTAAACGTGCTGCTTTTTCTAAGCCTTCTGACAATAAAACTAAGTGCCGGAGGAAGATGCTTACTATCCAGGAGAAGGTGAAACTCTTGGATATGATCAAAGATGGCAATACCCTACAAAAGCCTCCTCACGCATATGAAAAGACAGCGCCAGCAACTGCCTATCAAGATGTTCTTCAGCTGCGCACCCAGACACCCACTGCCTAGTACTTCTTCACTGAAGACAACAACGCACCTGCTGAAGATACTGCACCACCTCTGAAGACTCTCCTACTGAGGTTGTGTCTTCATAGGTTAGTGGTTGTGTGCAATTAAATGTACAGTACAATAATCTACTTTAAAAAAGCGTTCGGGATTGTCCTTCTGTTCCGTGAGTGCAAAGCGTAGCGGTATTCCGCTTATTACAGACTTACTACTTGCGGCTTGAGGCACGAAGCGACGCAATGTGAGCAGAGTTCTGGTGCTGTGATTGTTCCCTTGCTTTTGTGCGCGATGCGCTGGAAAAATAGACGAAATTATGTGTCTGGAAATAATTGATGTTGATGGAGTACAAATGCCTCACTGCGTAGTAAATATCAGGGGAGATGGTGCTTGCTTATTCTCATCTATAGCTTATTTAGTGCATGAAACTCCGTCTTTAGCGGTACAGATTTGAGCTGACATTGTACGACTTTGGACAGGCACTTGAGGGGATAAAAAAAAAACTTAGGTTTTCGGGAGATGTTATGAATGGGCACTTAGATGTTCTTATTCCCTACACTTACATGCCTGATGTACACATGGAGCGCACACAAATTGAGGATAAAAGTCGGTCACCTTAAAAGGCGGGTGAACCTAGTAATAATATGATATATGTAACGTCTAATATGTCTTATTTTCTCTTATTTTGTCTAATATATTGGGTAATATGAGTGTAATGGTGACTAAAGTGTGTTATTTCATGTCTAGAGGGCTCTAATAATGTTAAAAAACGTAATTAGAAGGTCGTAAACAGGTTTTCTATACTCTGCGAAAATATTCGATTTATAAATAAAGAATCCTACTTCGCGAAAATTCATTTATCACGGTAGAGTCTGGAACGGATTAACCGTGATAAACGAGGGTTCACTGTAATCCTTGATATGAACAGTGCCTATGTGGAGGTTAAAATTCAAATAACAAAAAATAACTCCATATAAGTTATCCATGGTTATAATATGGCTAGGATCTGCTTAAACCATCATGACCCTCTGTGCTTCCTTCTAAAACTGATGCCTCCATTTTTCTTCCTTTTTCATTTTTTTTTTAAATCTGATCACTTTCCCCTGGTGTCCTACACAGGTGCATAATTACACACTGCAGTGCACTAATGAGGAAACTGGTTGAACTTTTCATGTGCAGGACTCTGCTACTTCCCTCGACAACATACTATCATGTGCCTGCCAGGAGGCTGAGCATAGTATTTTTATTACAAAACTGCACTGCTACAGACCCCTATTTGGCATCACCACACCTTTAGTGAAGAGGTTAAGGGGCTTTTAGGTGCATTGTCACTGCAGACTCACTTTTTGCATGGATGTACCTAACCTCAGGTGTTGAAATTAACATATTTATTTGCATCTACAATACATGTGAGCAGGTAGAGTTTCCTTCTTTCAACTTGAATGAAGTTTGGCCTCTTTTTTTGTACCTAATTTTAGCAACGATTTAACTGTGCTGAACTTTTTAGATGATGAGAACAGTTCTGCCAACCATTTGCATGATGGGAGTTATAACATCTATGTACAAGCTACGATATAAGTTAACTTTTAGTTGGAATTTAATACTTCAAAGAACCCATTTCTGTCACTAGTAATGTAGGACTGTGTTGATTAATTAACCTCACCACAGCATACATCATGTAGCTGACATAAGATAATTGCATAATAATGAATATAGGATGGAACTTTAGAAGTGAGCAGTAAGCAGTAGAGATAATGGAGGTGTAACTGGCATTCATTTTTTGGCCTCAAGTCGGTGTTTCAGGCACAAATCCTTTAATGCAGGGAGTTTCTTTAGGATTTTATGTTTACATTATGTTTACATTTTTAGAAAAAAAGGTCTTTTTATTGGCTTCATTTTGATAACTCTAAAAAATTTCTCCGTTAGCTGGTGAGCTGGTAAGGGTTAAGGCAACTGTACTTGACATGTTACACGTTGATCATTGTACTCTACATGTGACGGTGATCTAGAATATAAAGCTTATCTGGGTGCTGAAGCAATGTCATACAGGCAATGTGAAGCAGTTTCAGCTGAATGTGGGAGGATAAACATAAAAAAAAGAGTTTTAGCTGCATATTGTAGGTGTTCATTGTACTTATTATGCCAATTTCTATATTCATAGAATTATGTCATTTAAGCTTGTTACATAAATGAAAGCATAACATTTTGTACTAAATAACACTCTTGTTAGAAATAAAAATTAAAATTAATATTTACAGTTTTGCAGAAAGTTTTATATGTGTGTGTGTGTGTATGTATATGTATGTATGTATGTATGTATGTGTATATATATATATATATATATAGTGAACTTTCAGTCACATGCTCTCAAACCCCAGTGCCTCTTGCACCGATTCCCCAAAATCCTCCCTCTAGCTCCGTCCTCTTCCACCCAACTTCTGCCGATGACTGGAGGGAGGAGGCCCCTTAAATAGGAACCCGGATGGCCTCCAGCTGCTTCCCGGCATTCCTCCATAGCCACTCCCCAGTGTGGCAGAAGTGGCGGCTGCGCACCCGGAAGCCGTCCGGGTGTCCCCTGTCGTCTTCCCCCCAGCACTTCCTGGTGTGGCGGAAGTGCTGGGCTCCCGGGATATTCAGGCACTGGGGCGCTGCCTGGCAGTGGCCACGGGTCCCTACAGGGCTGGGCTTCCAAGCCCTTCACCCGAGGCCCCCAACATAACCAGGGCGGACGCCTCATGTCTGGAGGAGGCACAAGCCCTCCTCCGGCACCACATATATATATATATATATATATATATATATATATATATATATATATATATATATATATATATATATATATACTAATAGAAGGCAAAGCCCTCACTGACTGACTCACTCACTCACTCATCACTAATTCTCCAAGTTCCCGTGTAGGTAGAAGGCTGAAATTTGGCAGGCTCATTCCTTACAGCTTCCTTACAAAAGTTGGGCAGGTTTCATTTCAAATTCTACGCGTAATGGTCATAACTGGAAGCTATTTTTCTCCATATACTGTAATGGAGTTGAGCTCGAAAGCCGTGGGGGGCGGAGTTTCGTGTGACATCATCACGCCTCCCACATAATCACGTGAACTGACTGTCAACGCAGTGCGTAGAAAACCAGGAAGAGCTCCAAAAAGCGCTGAAGAAAACATGCATTATATAATTAAGAAGGCAGCGGAACAATAAGAAGCGAGCGAGGGACATATACTACCATATTCATGAGTGCTGCTACTTCGGAAACAAAGCAAGGTGTAAACCTAAACTTTAAATTAATTTCATAGACAGGCTGCTGCTGGTGTTTGTCATGCCCACGGGTAATGCGGGATACAAGTTTAATGAGAGGACGCAGGATATAAACGAGAGTTTTGATCACTTTGTAACTAAGTTAAAATTGCACGTGAAAGGCTGTGCTTATGCAAATTCCGAGAGACTGTGTTTGTGGGGGATTGACAGTTTAGGCGGGTGGGGGAGTCACGTCATCATCTCCCCTCCCATTCACCTCATTTCGCTGTGAGCTGAGCTCCGCAGCTAACGCAAGCAGTGTTACGGAAGCGACTTTGTGACGCTGCCACCAAATACTCACAGAAAAATCCACAAGTTAATACACACGCTGTCTCTAGAGTTTCTCCACACTGAATCCTCCAGGCACTACTTACAAAAGGTTACATTGACAATCTTGTTACGTTATTTTTAAAATGTTTCCTGTTCCTAGCACAAGCACAGCTGAGAAGCTTCGATGCATGTGCTCCATAATGCGTTAAAAAATCACGCATTTAATCACACTTTGCATTCCAAGCAAAGGGGAACTTCTCTCAATGCATGATTTCCTGGTACACCAATTACATTGATCAGCGCTTCCCGATTCATTTTACCCTCGCACACCCTTGGTTTGAGAAGTATGAAAAAATATGAGGTTAACTTAGAAAAACAGATCACCAATTGAAGCTTTATGAATAATCGATTCGCCATCAATAATTGTTTTGGTAAAGCCATACTCAGTGCAATCCTCCTTCCATTTTATAATTTTTCCGCCACTAGCCATGATTAAATGAACGGTAAAAAAGTAAGAGCAAAGCGAGGGTGACTTATTCAGGCAGGCAGGCGACAGTTTTTGGATACAAGTAGGTTCTATTTAGTCACCAGAAATATCTTTGTTAGGAATGGAAGTTGAATTTAGTCTTTATATTTCTATGGTAAAGAAAAAGTTATGCAATGATGGCTACATTTAACTATATAAAGTCAAAACTTGTATATATAAAGTCATTCGCGAATATATAAAGTCAAAACTTGATTATATAAAGTCACTATCGGTATATATTAAGTCAAAACTTGAATATATAAAGTCATTCCCAAATATATAAAGTCAAAACCTGAGTATATAAAGACGGCGTTGGAATATTTCTGAATATATAAAGTAAGCGCTGGAATATAACTTTAATATATAAAGTCAGCATCGGAATATATAAAGTTAGCGCGTTCTGGAACGCAACCCCCGCAATCGAGGAGGGATTACTGTGTGTATGTGTGTATATATATATATTTATATTTTATATTTATATATATATATATATATATATATTTATATTTATATACAAACCGGATTCCAAAAAAGTTGGGACACTAAACAAATTGTGAATAAAAACTGAATGCAATGATGTGGAGATGGCAAATGTCAATATTTTATTTGTAATAGAACGTAGATGACAGATCAAACGTTTAATCCGAGTAAATGTATCATTTTAAAGGAAAAATATGTTGATTCAAAATTTCACGGTGTCAACAAATCCCAAAAAGTTGGGACAAGTAGCAATAAGAGGCTGGAAAAGTAAATTTGAGCATAACGAAGAGCTGGAAGACCAATAAACACTAATTAGGTCAATTGGCAACATGATTGGGTATAAAAAGAGCTTCTCAGAGTGGCAGTGTCTCTCAGAAGCCAAGATGGGTAGAGGATCACCAATTCCCACAATGTTGCGCAGAAAGATAGTGGAGCAATATCAGAAAGGTGTTACCCAGTGAAAAATTGCAAAGACTTTGCATCTATCATCATCAACTGTGCATAACATCATCCAAGATTCAGAGAATCTGGAACAATCTCTGTGCGTAAGGGTCAAGGCCGTAAAACCATACTGGATGCCCGTGATCTCCGGCCCTTAAACGACACTGCACCACAAACAGGAATGCTACTGTAAAGGAAATCACAGAATGGGCTCAGGAATACTTCCAGAAACCATTGTCAGTGAACACAATCCACCGTGCCATCCGCCGTTGCCAGCTGAAACTCTACAGTGCAAAGAAGAAGCCATTTCTAAGCAAGATCCACAAGCTCAGGCGTTTCACTGGGCCAGGGATCATTTAAAATGGAGTGTGGCAAAATGGAAGACTGTTCTGTGGTCAGACGAGTCACAATTCGAAGTTCTTTTTGGAAATCTGGGACGCCATGTCATCCGGACCAAAGAGGACAAGGACAACCCAAGTTGTTATCAATGCTCAGTTCAGAAGCCTGCATCTCTGATGGTATGGGGTTGCATGAGTGCGTGTGGCATGGGCAGCTTGCATGTCTGGAAAGGCACCATCAATGCAGAAAATATATTCAGGTTCTAGAACAACATATGCTCCCATCCAGACGTCATCTCTTTCAGGGAAGACCCTGCATTTTTCAACAAGATAATGCCAGACCACATTCTG
This sequence comes from Polypterus senegalus, assembly GCF_016835505.1. Taxonomy (NCBI): domain Eukaryota; kingdom Metazoa; phylum Chordata; class Cladistia; order Polypteriformes; family Polypteridae; genus Polypterus; species Polypterus senegalus. Next base: position 128,684,924 of record NC_053156.1, on the reverse strand, counting down.
CATCAATCACAACATCATGGCTGCGTAGGAGAAGGATCCGGGTACTGAAATGGCCAGTCTGCAGTCCAGATCTTTCACCTATAGAGAACATTTGGCATCATAAAGAGGAAGGTGCGACAAAGAAGGCCCAAGACGATTGAACAGTTAGAGGCCTGTATTAGACAAGAATGGGAGAGCATTCCTATTTCTAAACTTGAGAAACTGGTCTCCTCGGTCCCCAGACGCCTGTTGAGTGTTGTAAGAAGAAGGGGAGATGCCACACAGTGGTGAAAATGGCCTTGTCCCAACTTTTTTGGGATTTGTTGACACCATGAAATTCTGAATCAACATATTTTTCCCTTAAAATGATACATTTTCTCTGTTTAAACTTTTGTTCCGTGATTTATGTTCTATTCTGAGTAAAATATTAGAAGTTGGCACCTCCACATCATTGCATTCAGTTTTTATTTACGATTTGTATAGTGTCCCAACTTTTTTGGAATATATATATATATACTGCTCAAAAGAATTAAAGGAACACTTTTTAATCAGAGTATAGCATAAAGTTAATGAAACTTATGGGATATTAATCTGGTCAGTTAAGTAGCAGAGGGGGTTGTTAATCAGTTTCAGCTGCTCTGGTGTTAATGAAATTAACAACAGATGCACTAGAGGGGCAACAATGAGATGACCCCCAAAACAGGAATGGTTTAACAGGTGGAGGCCACTGACATTTTTCCCTCCTCATCTTTTCTGACTGTTTGACGAGGTGATACCTGGACCCTACAGAGGTTGCACAGGTAGTCCAACTTCTCCAGGATGGCACATCAATACGTGTCATTGCCAGAAGGTTTGCTGTGTCTCCCTGCACAGTCTCAAGGGCATGGAGGAGATTCTAGGAGACAAGCAGTTACTCTAGGAGAGCTGGAGAGGGCCATAGAAGGTCCATAACCCATCAGCAGGACCAGTATCTGCTCCTTTGGGCAAGGAGGAACAGGATGAGCACTGCCAGAGCCCTACAAAGTGACCTCCAGCAGGCCACTGGTGTGAATGTCTCTGACCAAACAATCAGAAACAGACTTCATGAGGGTTGCCTGAGGGCCCAAATGTCTACTGCGCCCTGTGCTCACTGCACAGCACCGGGGAGCTCAATTGGCATTTGCCATAGAATACCAGAATTGGCAGGTCCACCACTGGCATCCTGTGCTTTTCACAGATGAGAGCAGGTTCACCCTGAGTATATGTGAAAGACGTGAAAGGGTCAGGAGAAACCGTGGAGAATATTATGCTGCCTGTAACATCGTTTAGCATGACTGGTTTGGTGGTGGGTCAGTGATGATCTTGGAGGCATATCCATGGAGCGACTCACAGACCTCTACAGGCTAGGCAACGGCATCTTGACTGCCATTAGGTATCAGGATGAAATCCTTGGACCCATTGTCAGACCCTACGCTGGTGCAGTAGGTCCTGGTTTCCTCCTAATGCACGACAATGCCCGGCCTCATGTGGCAAGAGTATGCAGGCAGTACCTGGAGGATGAAGGAATTGAAACAATTGAATGGCCTTCATGATCCCCTGACTTAAACCCAATAGAACATCTGTGGGACATTATGTTTCGGTCCATTAGGCGCCAGGTTGCTCCTCAGACTGTACAACAGCTCAAGGATGCCCTCATACAGATCTGGGAGGAAATGCCACAAGACACCATCCGTCGTCTCATTAGGAGCATGCCCCGACGTTGTCAAGCATGCATACATGCTCGTGGGGGCCACACAAGATACTGAAAAGCATTTTGAGTAGCAGAAATTAAGTTTTTGAAAAAATGGACTAGCCTGCCACATCTTCATTTCACTCTGATTTTAGGGTGTCTACACAATTGAGCCATCTGTAGGCAGAAAACTTTTATTTCCATTAAATGACTTGGCATCCTTTTGTTCCTAAGACATTGCCCTGTCGTTATTTGTATAGATATCCAACTTCATATTGAGATCTGATATATCTAATGTGTTTCTTTAAAGTGTTCCTTTAATTTTTATAAGCAGTATATATGTATGTATGTAAATAAATTTAATGGCAACAGTGCAAACAAGGAAACTAGATGACACCAATATATGCATAAGAATCAAATTGATGTGCTTGTGAGACATGTTTCAAATTTTATTATAAAACAAATGAGTAGTAAGTTTGTCTGCCTTTAGCCAGTGGACATAGCAGAATGTAGTATGATATTAAATGAATATGTATCTGGATACTTGCCAGTGTAGTGTCATTCCACAAATTTACAATGTTTCTGGTCAGCTGAACCATAAATGTGAAAGGGGTAAAGACAAAATCCAGGTATTCTCTAGCAGTGTTCCATACATACTCAGTTTGATTATTTGCAGGGAAACTGTAAGGTGTATCGACACCTATGATGTTTTGAAAATCTTCCTGGTCTTGGGTGGCTTCACAATATTAGAATATTAGAACCATCTACATGAGAACAGGCCAATCAGACCAACAAAGCTCGCCAGTCCAATCCAATTTAATTCTTCTAAAATAACCTCAAGTCTAGTTTTGAAAGTCCCTATTGTCCTACTGTGTACAACAATACTTGGTAGCTAATTCCATGTCTATGGTTCTCTGTGTAAAAACAAACTTACTAACATTTGTGTGAATTTTACTCCTAACAAGTTCTTGGTGTACTGTACTTATTTTAAAGTAACAGTCTCAATCCACTGTATGAATTCCCTTCATAGTTTTAAACACTTCAATCATGTCTCCTCTTAATCTTCTTTTGCTTAAACTGAAAAGGCTCAGCTCTTTTAATCTTTTCACAAATACTGGGTTAGAATACCCTGCCCTGAATTGTTGAGCAGTAATCGTGCTGTCTGTGATAATCATCCTTGATCTGCTTTCATATAATATAGGTCCCCCATCCAAAACAAAATGCTAAACATGCTGCAGTATCACTTTGCTACCCATTGCAGTGTTTTCTCAACACCACATATGACCATGATTAAGACATCTGGTGCCTCGACTATGTGTGGATTCAAGCATTAAAGAATGAAAGTATGCACATGGCAAAAAACAGGAAAATGTTTACGCCAAAAGAGAATCTGATTTATAAAACCTTGTGTACACACATTTCTACACAAATCCCTTTTATACATCATATTCACCTTGTAAATATGTAAATATGCTTACAGGAACAAGCAATGAATGCTACCCTTAAACAACAGTGTATGGAGCATGCTAATCAATCTCGTACATACGCAATCACGATGCTGAAGATCCTACACATTGAGACCCCTATACCTGCATTGAAGAGTATCTGGCTGCCATCCACAAATGAGAGCTGAAGATAATGCACAGCATTATAGTGCCGTGTCCTCTGTGTTCAGGGAAAGCAGAAGTCACCTGCGTCTGAGTAGGAAGTTACTATTACTTAACTCATGTCAACATGATTGCTGTTACAATGAATAGTACAGGCCATATCAAAAAAACAAGTTGAGCCAGTTACCTTAACAGCAAGCCAGCCACCATGTACAGCACCATCACATCTGTCAAAGCCACTTTATCACACGATAAACGAATCATGGGCCCTCCAAAGCCACGGAGATACTGTTTCTCAGCTACTTCTTGGCATCACAGATGACTTGTGCAATAGTGGAATGTATCTGCTTAAGATTAACAAACGCATTTTCATTCTTGCTAGTTTCTTTTATAGCAATATGGGTGCAGTAATGTGCTCTGGCTCATTAGCAGAACCGGACACTGTTGAAAATTGCCTTTTTATTTTGGAAAAAATATGTTTAATGTATGAACACTGCACCATACCAAAAATGAATGTAGTGTCTTGTTGGTCAAATAATGGCCCTCAGCACAGCAGGAGTGGTGGAGCTGGAGCTGAAGCTAAAGCCTGGATGAGATATCCCTGACGTGTTTGCCAGTTCCCTGAGCAGTGACAACCGGTAGCCAATATAATGAAAAACAAACAAAATTCTTCAGTGCAAATGTGCAGCATTGGTCATGTTTAAAAGGCAACTAAAATACAGTCTACATTATATTCATCATTTTCAAGGTGTAATATGTTTGTCATATTAATGCACATTATTATAACAGCTCAATGAAATGAATTATTATGCACATGAGTCATCATTTAGCCAATTTATCTGAATTTCCCTTTTTGTTCAAGTGTGTCATCACTTCCCAGTTTCTTCAAAATGTTGTGTATGCATTGGTCAGAGTTACTGTAAATTATGTTTTTCCCCTGTCATGTTTTCTTTTATAAATCCCGATGTTTCTGTGGAGGTTGTGTATGCACATTTTGAGTGTAATTTTGTAAGTATGCAAGCTTTATAAATGAGGCCAGTGGAGACTAATACCACACATATGGAGATTAATACCTGTTTTGAGAGCATTTAATAAAAAAGAAGGCTCATTATTAATTTCTGAACAAAATTTCAAATTCAAATTTGATCTTTACAACCAAAAATCTCTGCAGGCATTGTTCCAAAATGTGAATTGTACATGAAAGATCAATAAATATTGCGAATGACAAATGGCAAAATTTGTTAGAAATTCTATAATTTGTGTTATAATTTCATTCTACTCCAGTTTGTACAGTAAAGTACAGTATATAGTGTGCGTACGTACATATCTATCTGTCTTGTGTATGTATACACACTAATGTTCAAAGGTGGAACCACCAAGAAAAGTTCACGTTTGATAGAAATTGGTCATTTTTTTTGTCAAGGTACCATTGAATTCATTTAAAAATAAGCCAAGGCATTACTTATGTCACAAATGTTTATTACATTTTCAGCAGACTTTTCTCCTGTGTTCTAATGGTAAACTTTCTTAACTCATCCTTAATCATGTTAAAATGCGAATTGGTTATTAGCGAAACCTTTGTACTTGTATCCGCCACGCTATAACCTGTTGTTTTGCTCAATAAAGCAAGTAAATCATCTTTTCTTGGTTTACAAGGTACTGGCATTCCTAAAGCTTTATTTTGGGTATATATGGCCCAAATAAAATGGCTTTTTTCAAGAAACACGCTTGTCTATAATTATTTTACAGAATGAAGGTTATTTAATTTGATATATTACCAAGAAGTTGAAGGTGTCCACAGCTATCTTAAGAGAAGAGGGCAAACCTGATCTACCCAGGATAGAAAAGAAGTGGAATGCCCAGATGTACAACTGCATCAGAAGATAAGCACATCAGTGTTTGTAGTTTGAAAAGCAAATGCCTTACAGGTCCTCATTTGGCTACTTATTCAAATCCATGGTAATCTGCAACAGTGAAAAAACAATTCCAGGGTACTGACCTTAGAGGCAGAAATTAAAAAAAAAAAAAAATAACTTGAAACTGACAAATAAAAAGAAAACAGTAAATGAGCAAAATGAACACTGCCGTTGGACTGTGGATGACTGGAAAAGAATATTTGAGTATTGCAGATTATAACCATATATAGAGTATTATAACCAGCATACTTTAGTATATATAGCATTTCACACATGTATATTTTAGTGGAGCATTAAATAATGACAGCACTTGATATATACTGTATGTTTTTAATTAATACTGAACTCTTGTTTCTATTAGAAACCTTGGTGAATGTGCTGTAAACAAGGAGTGATTGCATTTAAAACAGAGAGAGAGAAAGAGAGAAGTTGGAAGCACTAAATGATAGATAAATCCATTTATACAAAAAATTCAATTAAAACATGGCTTTTAACAGCACTACTGTGCTGATATGTCATATATAATTTTATAGTACTAAATTGTAGTTTACAATAATTTAGAGAATGAATGTAAACAGATATGTGTATCATCATACATAAAGAAATAATTACTCTCTCTTGCTCTTTCTGTAGCTTCTTCTTTTGCGTCTCATTAACTTATAGAAATGGCAACATGCAAAGTGTAGCTCCATAGCTAAAATATCTGCTGTAGAATTTAAGTTCTTAAGATTTACAAATAATGCTTAAAGCAAATTTATCAGTTGTATTTGTCATCCCAGGAGGAAAAATATTTGATAAGAAAATCCACTCATTCTAATGGGTGTAGGTCTACAAGGGGAAAGATGCTTCCAACCAGTCTAGAAAGATTGTTGGATCTTTCTGAAAAGAAAATGGAACTTCTGCAATGAATGCTATGTGTGCACATGGGTAATAAATTAGGTCTCTCCGTTCCTAAAAATTTAGCTATAGATTAGGAAGGATTCTTGGTTCTAAAAGTGTGTGTTATAGACAAGTAATAATTGTTCGTGTCCTTGTGGAAGCCTATTAAGAAGTAGCTTACATAAAATAACCTGCACACTATTATTGGGGACTTGATTATGCATCCTTATTTCATATTAAAATACATGTACAGAGTTAAGATAAATCCTGTATATGGAGGACGGGAAAAGCTCTGACCTGTATTTAAAAATAAATAAATAAATAAATACAAGTGTAAAATCTACATTGTAGAGATGGAGAATGAAACGCTGAAAAATCACGGAGGCTCCTAATTACTGAACCAGCCTGTACAAATGTTGAAATAAATTTACTGGTCATAATCTACACTGGCCAGGGGACACAGCACCCTGCACTAATAATAGTTGGGCTTTGGGACTGCATAAAAGTAGGTCAGAGCCTATTATAGCAGTTGATAGCCTGGCATATGATAAATGCTGAGAAATCTGTGTATTTCATATCTTTTTGACAACACAACATGATCAAAAAGAGGGCATCAATATCTGTGACCTTATTATGAGGAATATTATTTATCGTGAAAAATAATCAATGAATTAAGTGGAATAAGTGTGGGTGGGGTCTTTGGCAGAGTTGCAAGTAATGATAGTGTTATTTTGGAATACTTTGTTGACCCCCTCCTTTACAGGGAAGACTGAAGCATAGTTTGTGGTTTAAAAAGATATATGATATGAGGATCTTTTCTCCTAAATCTCATAACCCTTATAGGAAGGGTATGAGGTTTCAGAAGTTTATTGTTGCACAGGATATGCAGTTCTGAACTGAAATGGAAACAGACAGATTTTCTGGGGCCTGTGGGGGTTAGCAAAAAGACCATAAAGAGAGAAAACTGAAGTGCAAAATACAACAACGAGGGACCTGTAGAATAGTGTTGCTGAAGATCAGTATAATGGATGAAGGGTGGAAAATTCTGCTTGCTGAACTTACCAACTTGTGTCTTCAGTGGTCAAAGTCTGTATTAATAATAATTAATAATAATTAAATGTTAATAAAACAAATGGTGAAATCACACGAGTGTATATTTTCAAAGAAACAATGTGGTGTTGTAGTGTTTTCAGTATTGTATAGGATGAATAGATTTTCTAATCATTTCTTTTTGCTTTTATTAGCATTTTCCATACCATCCCAACTTTTCTCAAATTAAGTCTTGGTATATACAGTGATCCCTAGCTATATCGCGCTTCGACTTTCGCGGCTTCACTCCATCGCAGATTTTAAATGTAAGCATATCTAAATATATATCACAGATTTTTCGCTGATTTGCGGATTTCTGTGGACAATGGGTGTTTCAATTTATGTTACATGCTTCCTCAGTTTGTTTGCCCAGTTGATTTCATACAAGGGATGCTATTGGCGGATGGCTGAGAACCTACCCAATCAGAGCATGTATTACATATTAACTAAAACTCCTCAATGATATACGATATGCTTCCCGTGCACTGCTTCGCACACTTAAAAGCTCTAACAGCCCGTATTGATTTTTCATTGTTTGCTTTTCTCTGTCTCTCTCACTCTCTCTAAGAAATACAGGCAGATACTTATCCATCATGCAATACCATCAGGGAGGCGTATGATTGGCCCCGTTATCTGCTCCTGACGGAGGGGGTGTGAGCAGAGGGGCTGTTTGCACAGAGGCTGTTTGCTTAGAAGATACAGACGCGCCTGTAAAAAAAAAAAAATGCTGAAAGGCTACTTTCACATTGATCCCTTCATTGCGCCACTTTATCGCGGTGCTTGCATACTTAAAAGCCCAACAGCCCTATTGATTTTTGATTGTTTACTTTACTCTCTCTCTCTGACATTCTCCGCTCCTGACACGCATTCCTTTGAAGAGGAAGATGTTTGCATTCTTTTAATTGTGAGAAAGAACTGTCATCTCTGTCTTGTCATGGTGCACAGTTTAAACTTTTGACTAAAGGGTGTTACTTCATGTCTAGAGGGCTCTAATAATGTTAAAAAACATATTTCGAAGGTCGTAAACAGGTTTTCAATGCTCTAACTGCGAATATATTAGATTTATAAATAAAGAATCCTACTCCTTAGAAATTCATTTATCTGTCTGGAGCGGATTAACCGCGATAAACAAGGGTTTACTGTATAACTGTGCGGAGAATTTTTATAAACCGTGTGGGAGAGTTTCTAAGAGCTTAAAATATATAAAAATAACCATACAAACATATATGGTTTCTACTTCGCGGATTTTCACCTATCGCGGGGGGTCTGGAACGCAACCCCCGCGATCGAGGACGGATTACTGTATAGTGAAGTAGTTTATTGGCTTGTGTGGAGGGAGCTTTTTGCTGAAGGAATATTTGATCCATATTATGCATGAGCTGATGAATGGGCAAATGGACAGGAGGGTTTTAAATTTTTATCACCTTTTTCTAAGAAATGGTTGATGCGTGTGTACATTTGAGGTTGTCCAGGAGAATTGTTTGCTGAGAAGATGCATCATTAGAAATATTTAACACAGTTAATGTTCTTGAAAATTGCAAACTGAAAACTCCTAACACCAAAATAACTGTGTCTCTTGAATTTATTGAAATAATGCACATTGAAATAAATACCATCTTTATATATTGTGTCTAAAACATGCATATAGTGCTTTCTGATATTGTACTTCATCACACGTGAATGAACCTTTGAATTTTAAACAAATACAATTTACAGATTGAACAATGTGTTTAAACAGTATAAAATATTTGAGAATCTCTGGCTTTTAGGACATGATGCATGTTGTGTGAGTGTTCCCTTAATTGTAAATAAAATTTAAAAAACAAATAAAATTTGAATTGATTGTAGTAAGATCTCTAAAATATGATAGAGTATTGTGAAAATGTGTTCGCCCTCTTCATGATTATTCATAATACTTAATTATTTCTCATCTTAAAGCAAATTTAGTTTAATACAAAAGACAACCTGAGTAAACACAATACACTATTTTTAAGGGATCATTTGATCTATTGAAAGCAAAATGTATCCAAAATCTGTATCACCCGTGTGAAAACGTAATTGTCCCCCTATACTTAATACTTGGATGTGCATCCTTTAGCAGCAACAACTGCAATCAAACACTTCTGGTAACAGGAGATCAGTCTTTAGCATTGCTGTGAAGAAATTCTGACCTGCTGTTCTGTACAAAATTGTTTTAATTCAATCACATTGGAAGGAACTGCCATTTAAGGTTCAATCAGAAAATCTGATTGGGGTTCACGTCAGGACTTCAACTAGTCCACTCTAGAAACTTAATTTTATTTTTTTATTACAGCCATTCACAGGTGGACTTGCTCATGTGCTTTGGATTGTTGCCCTACTGTATAACCCAGTTTTGCTTGAGGTTACGCTTACAGACTGCTTCAGTACTTTCTGCAAAATAGCTGATTTCATGCCTCCCTCAGTTGTGGCAAATCGCCCAGGCCCTGAAACTGCAAAGCATCCCCACACTATCACTGTATTTCATTAACTTTCTTTCTCAGGTATTCCAGAATGATGTTTGATTGAGGTGCGGTGTGTGTTACTTGTTAAGAACTTTTAGCCAAATTCATATCGATGGAAAAGTTTTATTTAAGTGATGTTTAGATTCAGGAGGGCTGGCAGAAACCAAGCTTGGATGCATCACCTTTTTTGACTGTGGGTATGATGTTCTTATTGTGGAAAGCTATGTTAGCTCTATGCCAAATGTCACAGAACCCATGTCTTCCAATGTGTTCCATTTTTGACTCCTCAGTCCACAGAACATTATCCCAAATGTTCTGAGGGTAGTCAAGGTGTTTTTTTGGCAAATGTTAGACAAAGCTTTATGTTCCTGTTGTTTAGCAGTGGGTTTCACCTTTCAACTCTCCCATGGATACAATGGATTTTTTTTGCCCAGTGTCTTTCTAATGATGGAATCATTAATGTTGACATTAACTGAGCTGAATTAGGCCTACATTTCCTTAGCTATTCATCTAGGTTCTTCTGTGACATCCCATGTGAGTTTTTTATGCACTCTTCATGTAATATAGCGAGCCCTGACACTCCTGGGAAGATTTACCATTGTTCCAAGTTTTCTCTGTTTGGTGATGGTGGCTCTCACGGTGGTTTGCTAGATTCCCATGGTTTTTAGTAATTGTTTAGTGGCCCTTTCCTGACTTCTATATTTCAGTAACTTTCTTTCTCAGGTATTCTGGAATTTTGTTTGATTGAAGCATGGTGTGCTGCATGTTGAGACATATTAGCCAAGTTCATATTGCTGGAAAAGTTCTTTTTAAATGATGTTTAGATTCAGCGGGGCTGGCAGTAACCAAGCTTGGATGTGTCTATTCTAATTTAACCCATTATCATTTAAATTAGGTTCATTGGTTGATTGAGTGACTAAGGGTAGTTACTTTTTCACATGCGTGCTAAAGGTGTTGGTTAACAAATTTCCTCAATAAATCAAATGATAATTTAAAAACTGAATATTGTGTTTACTCAGGTTGTCCTTTTTTTATACTAAATTTGTTTAGAGGTCAGCAACAATTAAGTGTTATGAATTAACAAAAGAGGGAATCAGGAAGTTATTTTTATTGGCACTTTAGGTTGTAATGCAGTCTATTTGAAATTAAACCTACAGAGCCAAAATGTTGAGTATATTTTTACTAATTTCATTTTGGTAAAATGAAATGAGAGTTCATGTATTCGGTAACATCTAATTTCTCCTATAATGCACCACTATTTTATTATGTAAGAATAGTCATAATCATAAAATTATGTGATGGTGTAGTTTTTAGTGCTGTCACCAAGCAGTTTCATGGTCCGGCCCTGTATGGATTTTGAAAATTTAAAAGTTCTTTCTGCATTCCTTCTTTCTTTTCTTTCATACTGCATCTCAGGGCAGTGCATGACAGATTAACTGGTACCTTTAAATTGGTCCAGTAATGGAAAAAGCAAGTTAAGTAAATGGATAGATGGATTACGTAATATATTGCCTGACATGGTAAACTAATGTAATCTGAGTAACACCACTGTGTCTGTATAATTAGACATGAGCACAATATTTAAAAGGACTATGATATCAGAAAAATGTATTGCATAAATGTTCATATCTTGAATTTAAATGTATTGCCTACAGATATATTTTCAGTGTACAGTAATCCCTCCTCGATCGCGGGGGTTGCGTTCCAAACCCCCCCGCGATAGGTGAAAATCCGCGAAGTAGAAACCATATGTTTGTATGGTTATTTTTATATATTTTAAGCCCTTATAAACTCTCCCACACTGTTTATAAATATTCCCTGCACAGTTATACAGCATAATCCCTTTGTATTCTCTTAGATATTAGGTAAGATTCATTGAAATTATGTATATAAACACATATACAGTAAAACCTAAATATTATTTTAAAGATATTAAGCGTCTCCGATATCACATATGTTACAGCCATTACGATAGACAGGCCACCAGCAATAAATATGTACAATGCAAGAAAAATTGTATACAGTAAATGTGTGTACAGTGACACTAAACGTACGTACATGTACTAAGTACTGTAAGTAGAAAATTAATTATGGTTACTCACCAACAATGACACGATGACTTGTCCAATACCGATGAGTTTAATTTTACTGCACAACAAAGGAGAGCGTTACAGCCCTTCTAAAGGAGCCACTTCAGGCGATTGTGTAGCACTGCCATTGTTCTTCCTCTGGCAGTCTTCAATCCAAATCCCTAAAGCAGATTCCATCCAGACTACTGCCTTATTACATCCACTTACAACTCGTTTTGCACCCTGGTTAACAGGACACTGCGGCCGTAGATCTTATATTCCTTTCCTACTTTTTAAATAAAAGAATCGTAGCCTTCAACAAATCCAAAACGTTTACCTTTTCGGCAATCGTTAACATCTTCCGTTTGCGCTTGGGCACGGCCCCTGAAGCAGTAGCAGGTCATTTTGGAGCCATAATGAAGGGCTTGACTATGCACAAAGATAAACACAAAAGAGCACAACTCTTTACACAGCGAAACACGTTGATGCTGAATGAGCGAGACGAGACTTCCTGGTTAACACCGCATTCAGCACGCAAAAACTTAACTGCGTGCTCTGATTGGTTAGCTTCTCTGCCATCCGCCAATAGCGTCCTTTGTATGAAATCAACTGGGCAAACCAACTGAGGAAGCATGTACAGGAAGTAAAAAGACACATTTTCCGCAGAACCCGCAAAGGAGCGAAAAATCTGCATTATATATTTAGTTATGCTTACATATAAAATCTGCGATAGAGTGAAGCCGCGAAAGTCGAAGAGTGATATAGCAAGGGATTACTGTATTGCTTATATCTTAACACTTAATCCTTTTGAAATTTCTCATTTTTACAATCTGAAGATTTGCCTCAAGAGCATGAACAGAAGTAGTTTATTTTTTATTTTTATACAGTGGTGCTCCTCACAGGACAATCACAAAACTAAAACAATATTTATGAGATCTTTTTTTAACAAGCCTTGTACAATAACGATTTCTAGAACTTTTAACCCCTAGTTGTGAGCATTGAGAGGTGGTTGTCTGACACTGTTGATATAAAAAGTATATGAAATAGACATTGTTTCTCCAAAGGCTGAGAGGTTTTAGTTGAAGTGAGTACTACTGACTAAATCAAGCCATTGGGATTGCATGACAAAACTCTGGACTCTCGGTTACCTTCTAACCTACTGTAAATAAACAAGTTGATTAGATTGTATTCTTATCAATGACAATTTTCACTCCCTAATAAATTATTTTATTATTAATCATTTTTGACTTATTCTCATATCTTTTATTATGGCAAGGCTAATTAAGATATCCTAAAATCAAATCACTTGAATGTACCCAATAAGAGACATGAATCTTGGTAAAAGATGTGCTCCATATTTTACAGTTCAGCAAGTAAGAAGAGTTTGTGTTTTAATCTGCTGTAGCCACTTTGAGGTACATTTGCTCATTAAAACAAAATGCTAGCCAATTTCTTCTAAACAATCAAACATTGTCAAGAGGTTTAATTTTGTTCGACCAAACATTGGAATGGGTAGGACAAATAAACTAAGTGACTTTGACCATTGTATTGTTGTTTGTTGCAAGATGTGGTAATTCCATAATCTCTAGTGTTTTCAGAGGACATTGTAGTACACAAAAAGTCCAGAGAGCAGTGGATTTGGGGGTGAAACACTTGCTAATGCCAGATGTTGAGGAGATGGGCCAGATTTGTTCTAGATTGCAGAAAAGCTACAAATGCTCAAATAGTAATTGTTAAACTTACCAAAGTTTGGACCTTGAGATGAATGGCCTAAAATAGCAAGAGACCATGATGGGTTCCACTCCTGACAGTGAAAAACAAGAAGATAATAAGAAGATAATGCTACACCAGGCATATGATCACCAAAACGGAGCAAGTGCGGAATGTAAAAGAGTTGCCTGTACTGTACTCACAAATCTAAATTTCTGTTGTGACATACAAATTTGATCTTTAAATGCAAAATGTTCATCATATAAAACCCCTAATGTTGTGGAGTATTGATATGGACCAAGTGCATCATTTTATGGCTACAGTCTACCTACCCTTCAAGTGAATACTTAGAAAAGGATAACATACCACGCCACAAAGCACACATCATTCAAACCTGGTTCTGTGAATATAAAAGTGTTTTTATTTAATCAATACACTTGAACAGTTTTCAGATCTCAGTCTAATAAAGCACCCTTGGTATTAGATGATGTGTTTGTGAATGTATGACCAAAAAATTTGCAAAGAGTATGTGATGCTGTTGGTGAGTCGGCATGGACCAAAATCTCTAATTAGCAGTAGTGTTGGATCGATACTAAAATTTTATAATAATAACGGATAACAAACCCTACCATGTCTCTTTTCTGACCCTCTGGCCCACACACATGCAAAAATGGATGTATACTGTAGGTTGATTAAGCAAAATTACACTGTTAAAGCAGATTAGAATTGTATTAAAAGACAGCATATTATATATGTTTAGAATGGTTAAGAATGCATACTCTTAAACAGGAGGACTGAGTGGAGCTACACTTTCCCAACCATCCATTCATCCATTATCCAACCCGCTGAATCCAAACACAGGGTCATGGGAGTCTGCTGGAGCCAATCCCAGCCAACACAGGGCACAAGACAGGAACCAATCCAGGGCAGGGTGCCAACCCACCGCAGGACACACACAAACACGCCCACATACCAAGCACACACTAGGGCCAATTTAGAATCGCCAATCCACCTAACCGGCATGTCTTTGGATTGTGGGAGGAAACCGGAGCACCCGGAGGAAACCCACGCAGACACGGGGAGAACATGCAAACTCCACGCAGGGAAGACCCGGGAAGCGAGCCCAGGTCCCCTAACTGTGAGGCAGCAGCGCTACCACTACGCCACCGTGCTGCCCCTTTCCCAACCAATTATTTGAATAATTTAAAGAGCAAGTTCTGTATTTTTCAAATCAGTTATCCATCCATCCATTATCCAACCCGCTATATCCTAACTACAGGGTAACGGGGGTCTGCTGGAGCCAATCCCAGCCAACACAGGGCGCAAGACCCCGGGCAGGGTGCCAGCCCACCGCAGTCAAATCAGTTATTTCTTTACAGTTAAGGTGTATATTAATTTCCAACATAAAACTGTTTCAAAAGTTTTTTTTAATACATTTTAAAAATACCTTGTCTGTTGTTTCACCTTACAATAGGGATTACAATAATCCAGGTCCAAGTATATAAAAAGGCTTAAACCTACCAAATAAGTCAATTTTACAAGGTGAGAACATTATCGGCTATAAATCCTCATCTTGAGATTACACAAAGATTATAAAACAGTGTATCCATGTCGCTTTAGAAAGGAATTTAAAAAAGTAAACAGATTGTATGTAATCCCGTTTTTGGATTGTCTTGTTTTTCTCTCTATGTAACCCTGTGAGTATGTGTGCGTATTTTAAGCGTATATACTGTTAAACTTTTTACCTCTTATCTGTATGTTGCACTATGGTACTCGGGAGTTTTTTGCCACTATACACTTGTGTAAGGATGGTGTGCTATTAAAGACCACCAACAACAATATCTGATTTGTTTATTTTTTTTAACCCCAAACTGTGAAGCTGAACAGCTTTTTACCAAGATGCCTGCCTTTTGTGAGCAGAAAAAATCGAAGTTGTTCATGCCTTTATTCATTACCTCTCTGTACCAATAACTGTACTTCCTGTGATCTATTCACTAACTGCTGACATTCACTGACAGCTCCAGTTTACTGGAGAGAACACAGAGGGAAATATCAGTGGAAGATGGAACATCTAGATCTTTTGTACATTCAATATAATCTGCAACAATATAAAAAAATGTCAGAATGTTTATTATTTTCATGAGACTGGTCTCATTCTCCTGAACTCTTGTTTATAAATAATTACTCTTTCACTTGTGATCATCTATATTTATTTATGATCTAGTTCATAGATGCACAAATCTGGTGTTTGTTTAGTTGCACAAGGTCGAAATGAACCCTGACAAGGTCAGTACCAGTGTTCATCACGGGGTACACCTGTGCAAACCCACATGCTCTGTTACAGGGGCAATTTAAGTTGCCATTAACAAACATATCTTTGAGATGTGAGAGTAAAGCAAAGATAATAACACAATTTTGGGAAAATACAGTAATTTGGTTTTGTTCATTTTGAAATGTAGTTTATGACAAAGCACAATGTAACAAAAGAGTATGAAGTGTATTGAAAGAATTCATTTTTTGGAAGAAGAGTTATCCTTTTTATTAAGTAGTGACTCGCACAAATACTGTATGTTAGCAGCATGAGGTTAGTTAAATTCCTAGGACAATCATTTCTCTATTCAGGATGTTTTTGCAATTTACATTGGGATTATTAATGTATTTTCCTATTTGCCTTTGTACATCTCCTGCCTAAACAAGTGTAGATAATATAATTAGGAACATCCATTATGTGAAAGTAAGTAAAGATATAGAAAGCTAATTACTAAAAAGCATAGATTTGGTTAATAGTAACTAAAATAAGCCTAGTTATTAAAGTTATGATACTGCGTATTGTAAAGGTCTTAGCTTCAGTTATAATGTAAGAGAGGAAGGGAGGCCAAAAATAACCTGTTCTGGCCATGCTATTAGAAGGAAAGTGGGGGACACAGAACAAGATGATGTAACCTTCCCAAGCAGCAAGTGGTGGCAGAAGAATTTAACAGCCTATGTTATTCTTCTGGCCTGTTTAGAATAAAAGGGCAGATTAAGATACGATCCCAGGATTTTTACTAGGAAAAATTTAGCCTTGAAAAATTCCTAGATTGACCAGGAAGTACTTCAGGATTTGGGCTTAGAAGAGCTTCCTGGACTGCAGAAAGATTGTGGAATAGAGACAAGTGTTTGTCTGGTAGGGAAAAGGGAGGCCAGTGCATTTTTAGAGGAAGTTGTGGATGATATTAATAAACATTGTTACTTTTCTGTAATGTCTGTGGAACAGCGGACCACTGCCCCATAAATCTGTAGGGTCTACTTTGTATTAAGTGGGTCTAGATACACATAGGCTTTCCCTATTATGCTATTGTTGCTTGTCTGAATTCCTTCAATAACAGTATCCTCGTGTATGTATTAACAGTTAATAAATAGCCCCTCCTCATTGAATGGGCTCAGTTGTGTTTAGGGCTTGCTTGGTCACATTATGTATTATGGGTATTGAGGAGTTCTATGTTTCTTGTTATTGTTGTTGCTTTTGAATGTATTGTTATATTGTAGTAATGTTAAATATTGTTTACTCTGCTCTATTATGTTTCTGCTGTAGTCATTTGGCTCAAGCAACTGCGTGAATGTGGAGAAAGATTTCAATTCAGTTCTAAATATGTTATGTGCATCTTAACATTGTTTAATTGCCTCTGATGTTATTGCAGCCTTTTGTGGAGTGTCCATTTAAACCCTTTTTAGAAATAATGAGGATTGAATTGTCTGCTGAGATGATTCAAGGATAGTTAAGTTAAGCTTTTTAAAGCAAGTATCAGACAGTGGGAAACTTGCAAAGCACACCATAGATTTTGTAATAAGAATGTAAGGCAGTAACCCTAAGGTATACACATTTTTTGTAATTCCTTTAGAAGCAGTAGAAAAAACATAAATGAAAAAAATATACTTTAAGAATCTGACTCCTCCTTGAACCGTCACCTTATCGTGATGGAGGGGTTTGCGTGTCCCAAGGATCCTAGGAGCTATGTTGTCCGGGGCTTTATGCCCCTGATAGGGCCACCCAAGGCAAACTGGTCTTAGATGAAGGATGAGACAAAGAGCGGTTCAACAAACCTCCGATGAAGAACAAAAACCTTGGAAGAACGGACTGTGAGATTGACAGGCGGATCGGTGCAGCATCCGCAGTGATGCGGGCTCTGCATCGGTCTGTCGTGGTGAAAAAAGAGCTGAGTCGTAAGGCAACGCTCTCAATTTACCAGTCGATCTATGTTCCTACCTTCACCTATGGTCATGAGCTGTGGGTAGTGACCGAAAGAACAAGATCACGAATACAAGCAGCTGAAATGAGTTTCCTCCGCAGGGTGTCTGGGCTTTCCCTTAAAGATAGGATGAGAAGCTCAGTCATCCCGGAGGGGCTCAGAGTAGAGCCACTGCTCCTCCACATTGAGAGGAGTCGGATGAGGTGGCTCAGGCATCTGATCAGGATGCCTCCTGGACGCCTCCCTGGTGAGGTGTTCCGGGCACATCCAACCGGGAGGAGGCCCCAGAGAAGACCCAGGACACGCTGGAGGTGACTATGTCTCCCGGCTGGCCTGGGAACGCCTTGGGATTCTCCCGGAAGAGCTGGAAGAAGTGGCCCGGGAGAGAGAAGTCTGGGCATCTCTGCTTAAGCTGCTACCCCCGTGACCCGACCCCAGATAAGTGGAAGAGGGGATGGATGGATGGATGGATGGATACTTTAAGAAAAGAGTCTCTGCTGGCAGCACCCTGTCCTCTACTGCATGACTTTAAAATAATAAAAGAAACAAAAATCTTTGAAGTGGAATACTATTTAATAAAAGCACAAGTGTAATTATTTGTAACTGAAATAAAATCCCCAAGTTTAACCACATGTTCACATATAGTGTTGGCTTTTTCCAGTGGACCTTACAGTTCAGTTAGTTTAAATAACCCCACATTCTTACATCTTAATAAAATATGAATCAAAATATAATGTTGAAAAATATTTAATGAGAGTGGAAATATGCCTAGGGATTATGAAAGCTTTAGACAAACCTGGCAGCTGCAGATGAAATGCACCTGAAAAAAATCCTGCAATTCTGCAACGGTTCACTTCACACCTGCTGCTCAGAGCAAAAATGGCTCTTGCTGAGAAGGGCATGGATGATGCATTTAATCATTTGCATGGCTACGTAGTTTACTTCAAGAAGAATGACCCTAATCAGAAAAGAAGTGCCAAGGCTGACAGACTAATGAGAGGAGTCAACTCCTCAAATAAAAGGCAGAACATCTCATTTTTTAGTTTATCAGTTTATTAGGTTATTTTCGTTTGCATTTAATTATACATGATTTTCTTTCTTTTGAATGTATGTTTGATCTTTTCATGAAAAGTTTAGTTTCAATGTTTTTGCTCAAACTGGACATCACTTTGAGTGAAACAAGTAATAGCTCATCAAATTGTTTACTTAGAAAGAAAAATCCAAATGTTGGATGGAAAGGTTTGTTTTTGCTATTTCACAGCTCCAGAGTCTTGGACTTCAAATCTCAGCCTGGACCATGACTTTCTGAAGTCTGTATTTTCTCCTGATGTCTGCATAGGCCTTTGTGTATTAATTTGAAAGACAGGTAGATTAGGTTATTTCACAACTCTGAATTGGCCCAGTATGAGTGAGTGAGTTTGAGTGTTTTCTGCCATGTACCCCATCTTATATTATAACAATAACACTTTTAAGATATTTTTTTTTGATTGTACTAGTGATGCAAATAACAGATACATTTCTGCTGAATTAATTTAAACACACACATCGTTTGTAAATTATATTGATTTTAGGTTTATAATAAGTAAGCTTATATAGTAATTGATAGCAGTGGGACAAAACAAGCCATTTTATCCCCAAAATGAAATGCTTATTTTAATTATTATGGGATGCATGCATGAAATGCTGAGACTCATAATAGATAGTTATACAGTAGATAGACTGTAACATGTTTTATTGATCAGTAGGAGAGACTGTAGAGTTACAGCAGGCCGCACATTAGACGCAAATACAGGGTGGTCCAGATCTAATTATGCAGATCCAGATCGTCTGGATGACTTTGATTTATGCAGGGACAATTCCAGTTCGGTGCGAAGACGATTCTTCATGTCGTCAGTTCGCACACTTCTTGATGGTCCAGGATTTTTCGGGTGATTTTCTATGTAATAAACTTAATAAGTTCTATCGTAATGAAAATTGCATAATTAGATCTGCACCACCCTATATACACTATAGCCATCCAAAATCTAAACATTAAAATAAATAATAAATAAAATGAATGTGGCCATTATTTTAAGTTAACATATTGAAATGATTCAACGCAGACAATACCAATTATTAAGTATTTACATTACTTGTTTAATTTTACTTGGTAAACGGCACATAAAGTATGATGCTTGTACAGAATAATATCTGCTAGTGAATATAGCAGTAGGAAAGGACAGAAATTCCCAAAAGAGAAGAAAAATGAAGCCGCCTTGACAGTCTTCAGGCAGATGCTACTGCTGTGAAACTAGAATGTTTAGAGCATGCATTGTCAACTATCCTTATAGCTGTGTAGGCTTGCTGAATAATAAAGAGTGGGGTAAAAAGGGGTGTCAGGCTGAGATGGCCTTTAAAAGTGATCCTGAAGCAACAGCACCCCAGCCACTTCTCAAGTAGAAAAGTAATGATGCAGGAAGGAGGCACAATCATAAAACTTTAAAAATCAAATGAGTCTTGCTTAAAAACACAGTGAACCAAATATGTGAGAAGAAAGGATAACAGAATATTTTCTAACCTGCTTAATCCATTTCATAATCAATGGTGGCCTTAACCTATACAAGGAAGCCCTGGACAGGGGTGTCACTCTCACTCAGACCCACTATCACATTCACACTTTGGCGAAGGCACTATATAAATAAAATGTAGTAGTATTATTATTATGATGATGATGATTATTTATTATTATTATTAAGTTGGAATTCTTGGTTAAGCTAATGTGCATTGTTAAAAATAAACACGTAAACATTAGGGAAACCCTTTACTTAGGGAATAAATACAATAATTCTTTCAAATAATACATTTAATAACTTTTTATCCAGATTTTATGGATTTGACACATATTAAATTCTTCAGTGCAAAGGGAAATTCTAATTCTAAAGTTATTTCAAGTCTATTTTTTCATTAGCTCTCTTACAACAAAATACATTTTACACATGACAAGAGCCTGCTTGCTTGTTAGTAGTTTTAGCTAGCACCTGATTCATTCAGAAGTCTTTTCTTTGTGTTTCTTGAATGACACTAATGTACCTGTGCCTGATTTAATTGTCTGAAATGTCCTCTTCAGATGAGAAGAGTGTGCTTCGTTTACTGTGTTGACATTTTGAAAACCTGAATTAGGCTTCTGTAAACTGTTGCCCAGATGAGACAGAACATATTACAGTATGATCAGAATGATATTTCTGGGATTCAGCTAAATACTCTCTTTATGACATTGTAGTGAACCTATATTTTTTTGGAAGTTCTGCCTTACTACAAATAACTAGATTGACTCTCTCCATTTACTTACACAAGTTTCCTGAGTATAGAAGTAGATAATCATTTTATCTTTTTTCTTACTTAGTATGTATGTGAAAAAACATATGTATGTATGTTATTATATAATATACACACACAACAGGGCAAGTAAGTATTTGATGCCCTGCTGAATTTGTCAGTTTTCTCATTTACAAAGAAATGAACACAGGGCTCTAGACTAACTTTTTGCACTGGTTGCACTGGTGCGCCTAACTGTTTTTCTTAGGGGCACCAGCACAAAAGTTAGGTGCACCCAAATTTTCAACCGCATCACATTTAACACCACAGTTTTACACGTTCACTTTATTTATTTATTTATTTGTTTTGTTTTTTTTTATATCGCTGTCCATATAGGCAATATTGACTTGTAAATGATTAACTAACAATCTGGTCAATATAAAGTTCTTTATTTGAAGGCAAGCACAAATCTACAAGAATTCTATCCGGCCTTCACTATCTCTGATTGGTTTAGATCACGATATGGGCCT